>NW_016917307.1:504383-572684 GCF_001483705.2 Eufriesea mexicana
GTTTGAGACAACGCGCGGGAAATCTAACATCGACGTGACGCTCGTCACTCCGGAAGCACTACCGCTCGTGCACGACTGGAAGGTGCACGAGGACGGAACCTCCAGCGACCACCGGATACTGGAGACGCGATTTAACCTCAAGAAGAGGAAAGCACTGCCCCCACCACTGCCACCACGCTACCACACCAGGATGGACAAGTGGGAAAAGTTCCACAAACTCATCATGGAAGAGAAGAGGAACCTGTCCGCAATGGTAATCAGGTGCCAAGAGGAAGTAGAGAGTATGGCGATCCACGGCAGGGGCGATGTTAACCGCGCTCGTTCCAGATGACGACGTGGAAAAAGGCACGCCCATGCAACGGTGGATCCGAGAGGACTCCAGGAACGCCCCGGAAACCGCAGACAGCCCCCCATTCAGGTACGAAGAACTGGGAAGCGCGATAGCACGCCTCAAAAGAGGAAAATGCCCTGGCCCCGACCGAATGGTGTCGGAGGTCATTCAGGAAGCATGGAGCTCTATTCACCAAGAGCTACTGAATCTCGTGAATGCCTGTTTGGAGTGGGGATTCTTCCCGAAAAGGTGGAAAATCGGAAACGTCGTTACGATTCTCAAAGGACCGGACAGAGACAAAAGTAGCCCAAAGTCGTATAGGCCGATATGCTTGCTCTCGATGATTGGCAAGCTATTGGAGCGACTAATGGCGAAAAGGATGGCCCCACTCTTCCACAATCTTATACTGTCATCGGAGCGACAGTTCGGATTCCGTTCTGGAAAATCTACAGAGGACGCAATTGTCAAACTACGAGGAGCGATAAATGAGAGGAGTGAGTAGAAGTACATTTTAGCGATTGCACTCGACATATCGGGTGCCTTCGATAATGTATGGTGGCCTAACGTGCTCCACGAACTGAAGCGAAGAAACTGCGCGCAGAACCTGTACAAGCTGACGCAAAGCTACTTCACGGACAGGAGAGTCCAGCTGACAGGGAAGCACGAATCTGTCGAGAAGCTCGTAACAATGGGTTGCCCGCAAGGGTCGATACTAGGCCCCAGCCTATGGAATATAGTTTTCGACGACTTGCTGGCGCAACTAGAGTCCGAGGAGACCCAATGCGAAGCGGTCGCGTACGCCGACGATATAATAATCCTGATCGGCGGTAACTCGCGGGAGGAACTGCGGCGAGAGGAGCAATCAGCTGTCACAGCGGTCTCTACTTGGTGCAGCCGCAAGCGGCTAGCACTGTTGGCCGAGAAGACGGAGATGCTGTTGGTGAAGGGGAAGCTCGATGCCGAACGACCACCAACAATACGCATCAACGGGAAAAGCATCAGGATGCGCCCATCGATCAAATACCTGGGCGTTCATCTTGAGCGCAGCCTGAGAATGGAGAAGCACGTGCAAGAAACAGCGCACAATTGCAGAAGAATGTTCAACAGCCTTGCAAAGGTGGCCAAGCGAAACTGGGGTCTCGGACATGGAGCGTTAACCACCCTGTACAGGGTGCTCCTTGTCCCGATCGCAACGTACGCCGCAGCTGGCTGGAGCGACTTGCTGAACTTGAAGGCCATGAAGATCTTCGAGAGATCGCAGAGAATGGCCTTGCTTCAGGTCACGAAGGCATACAGGATAATTTCAACAGAGCCTCTACAAGTGATAGCTGGCGAAATGCCAATCGACCTGGTGGTTGAGATGCGCGCGCGAGTGCACGCAGAAAGGAAAGGATCCACGAACATGATGGAAACAAAACGGCGCCTACGGGACGAGGCCATGGCCACATGGCAGGAGCGTTGGCGAGCGACAGAGAAAGGAGGAACAACATACGCCTCCTTCAGCAGCGTCCACGAAAGGGTCAAGGATAAATGGATCCACGTGGACCACTATGTGACACAGTTCCTCAGTGGCCACGGAGACTTCAATAGCAAACTGAAGTACTTCGGCTGCAGCGATACGGAACTGTGCGACTGCGGAGAAGAGGAAACGCCGAGGCACATCATAGAGGAGTGCCCACTCTATGGTCAAAGCCGGCGCGCACTGAAAGAAGGACTCGACGGCCACAAATTCAGGTGACCAGTCGAAAGTCTCATCCTCACGCCAAGAAAGGCGTTTCATCACTTTCGGAAGTTCGCTCACGACGTACTCTTCGCCAAGGAGGAGAAATGGCGGGAAAGGTGAGAAGGAACAACTTCAAGAGGAACACGTGTTGGCGGAGGGAGAAGACGTGGTGTGGAGGAAGAAGAAGAAATTAGAAGAAGAGGACAAGGAATATGCTCAAGGCTGGCACAAGCAGGATCCAACCGGAACATGACCAACGGCTGCTAAGGAGGGAGCAGCCAACTGGGACGTACGAACAAGATGGCCAGAGGGGATGGCCACGAGAAGCACCGGAGGAACACAACAACAAGGTATGAGAGGTAAGACACCTGTGACCGTCACCGCAGGCGGTATCCAGAGACTGATTCGGGGACGGTGCAGGTATATCGGCATTCGCCAACCTGCTGGCACCGAGCGAAAGCTGGCAGCTCCGCCTCGACGTGGCCCCCTCTGGTAACGAGGGTGCGGCCTGCTAGACACCCCGGGGCCAAGGCCAATTGAGCTGCTTCCCGCAAGGGTAGGTCCAACTTGTCCCATGTTCCTTCAACGGTGAGGGCAGGGTTTTTCCAACTCGCGTGTTCAACACCTACATACGCGTTCCCCTGCAACGGTGATGCTAGATAGTACAATAACATCTTTTTAGCGAAGCCGTTATAAAGCATTATCTCGAGGTACGGCGCGGACGCCAATTGGCGGGCCCCGATAACGCACACAATACTTGTCCGTGGATGTACTAAGTACCGTACTCTCATAACTGTGCTACACATTGATTATTTTGGTATAGCTGTGGAATGTAAATCATGAGTGAACATATTAATTCAACGGGTGCAGTGCTTCGTTGGTGAACGTTCTAAGAACCGTACAGCCAACTGGTCTAGCTAAACACTAGTCTATACATTCATTATTCTCGAATTGCTGGAAACATGATCACCAGTGAAAAAGTTTATACAAAGGCTACGTTACTGTTATGGCGGCTGTACTCAGTACAGAGTTTGTTAGTTGTTAATGTCTCCAGCGATAATGGATCACCCCTTTTTCCTTCTACAACTGCTGAAGAATTTCAATCATCAGCGGACACATAACTCTAAAGGCAATACCATTACGTTGATGGCAACACTCGATACTGCACTGGCATTGATCAACATCACAACCGATATCCGTACTATCCATGGATAAATCTAGCGTTGATATTCTGCTTCAATCATCAGAAAACTGGTTAAACTACAACTGAGACTAGGAGCTTAAACTAAGAGCTACAGTGCTCTGTCCGTAGATTAACGTATCACCGTGCCGACAACTGTAAATATCTCAAGACATAGGTGATCTATACATTCGCCATTCTAGAATGGCAGAGGAGATTCAGTCATCAGTGAACAAATTATTCCAACGTCTAAAGTACAGTCATGGTAGCTGGACTCAGTACTGTGTTATCATTAGTTAATATCTTGAGCAAAAATGGATCTGCTCCATTTCATTCTAGAGTTGCTATAGCATTCCATCAATCAGTGAAAAGATTAATCTGATAGCTGCAGTGCTCTGTTGGTGCATGTAATATGTACAGTAATGCCACTTGTAAATACCTGTAGCCATATCTATTCTATACATTGATTGTGCTGGAATTGCTGTGGAATTTAAGTCATCAGCGGAGAAGTTAATCCATCAGCTACATTACAGTGACGGCGGCTATACACTGTACTGTGTTGACATATGTCATTGCCTCTTGCGACTATTGCTCTGCCCATTGATCGTTCTGCAATTACTAAAGGACTTAGGTTATCAGAGGACCGAATAATGCAATAGCTATTTTATTGTGTAACGGGCACACTCATTACTTCACAGGCATTTATCAATATATACTCCTATGCCTGATCTATCCGTTGATATTTCTAGAACTGCTATGGAGCCTGAATTGTTAGTGGACAGATGTTTCCAACGGCTGTAGTGTTCTGCTTGTGGGTGTACCAATTATCGAACTGACAATTGTTAATATCTCAAGCCATTACTGATCCAGACATTCATTATGCTAAATGGCTGTAGAAATTGTGTCATCAGTGATGAGATTAACAGAAAGTCTGCAGTACTGAGCTAATGACTGTATTACGCAGTGTTTTGACTATTGCTAATATCACGAGCGCCAATGGATGTGCCTTTTGTCAATCAAGAATTGACATAGTATTTAAATCAACACTGAATTGGTTAAGCTAACTGCTATAGTGTTCTCCTGGTGGATGTACCAGGTACCGCACGGTCAACTATAAATGTATCAAACCACAACTGATCTATACATGAACTAAGCAGGAATACATCAGTGAAGAAATCAATCCAATGGCAACAGTGCCTTGATGATGGCCCTAATCAGCACCGTTTTGGAAACTGCCAATACCTCGAGCTAAAAAGGATATGCCTTTCGCTACTCTGGAATTGCTATATAATTTGAATCGTTAGTGAAAATATTAACCAAGTAACTACAGTGCCCTTCTGATGGAGATACTCAGTAATGTATTGACATATGTTAACGTCTCCAGGGACAATTGCTTTGTCCATAGACCGTTCTTCAATTGCTGATAAACTTACGTGACCAGCGAACGGATTATTCTACGTCTACAGTACCGAGTTGGTGGCCACACACAGTACTGTATTGACGTATGCTGCTGACTCCAGCGGAACTTGCACTATCCATTGATCATTCCACAATTGCTGACGAGCCCATACGTTCAGGAACCATATTAGTAAAATGGCTAAAGTATTGTGTACATGGCTACACTCGGTACTGTATTGTCATTTGATTACATCAGTACCGATATTTGATACATCCGTTTATCTATATCTGATTGCTATAGTGTGTAAGTCATAAGTGTACTGATATATCCAGCGGCTACAGTGCACTGGTGGTTGATGTATTAAACAACGTACCGTCAAATGTAGGTATCTCCAGCAATAACCTTTCTATACAATGTGACGATCACTGTACTCATTACTGCTATGTCAATTAATCTCTTGAGGGATAATCGATCTGTCTTATGTCATTTTAGAATTGTAAGAGAATTTATGCCATGATTGGACAGATTATTCCAACGGCAAGTGTGGTCTGTTGTTGGATGTACCAAGTACCGTAATGTCAACTGCAAATATCTTCGGCCGTAACGGTTCTATTCATTGGTCATTCTGGATCTGCTGCGGTATTTAATTCATCGGTGAAAGATTAATCCAACTGCAGCAGCAATGCGATGATCGCTGCACTCAGTCATTGCTATGTCAAATGATAATATCTAAATAGACAATGCTACAGAATGCTACTACGGCAACAAAGCCCTGATAGTGGATGTACTATGTACCGTAATGTCAATTATTTATGTCTCTAGCAATAACTTATGTTTCCATTGATTGCCCTCGAATTGCAATAGAGTACAAGTCAATAGTAAACAGGTTAATCCAACGGCTACAGTGCTCTGTCCATGGATGTTCTGTGTACGGTAGAGGCAATAGTCTCTAGCCCTAACTGACGTATATACTGATGATTCTGGATTTGCTGCGGAATTCGAGTCATCAATGGTCAAAGTAGTCCAACGGCCGCAGCTCTGTGCCGATGGCAGTATTCAGTTCTGTGTTATCAACTCTTAATGTAGCGTGGGATTATGGATATGTAATTCTCATTCTAGAATTGCAGCACAATACACGTCACGAGTGAACAGATTTATCCAGGGCCAACAGTGCTATGTGGGAAGGTGCACTAAGCACCGTACTGACAATTGCAAGTGTCACTAGACCTAACCGTGCTATACATATGCTGTTCTGGAGTCACATTGGAATACACATCATGGATCGTTGTACACAGTACTCTATTATCAATTGTTTATGACGCGAGGGACAATGGATCTGTATTTTGTCATTCTAGAAATGTTAGAGGTTGATAATCATCATTGAACAGATTAATGCTGCGGTGCAGGGCTCGGCTGATATATGTACGACGTGCCGTACTGTCAATCGCATATACCTCAAGCCGTAACCGCAGTATACACTGATCATTCTACAATTGCTTTGGGAAATAAATAATCTGTGATCAAGGCAATTCAACAGCTACAATGCTGTTATGATGCATGTATTCAATGCTGTGTTGTCATTTGCTGATGACTCGAGGGATTATGGAACAGCACTTTTCATTCTAGAATTGCTGTAAGATATACGTCATCAGCGAACGGAATAATCCAAAGGCAATAGTGCTCTATTGATTGATATACTGATTACCGCACTCTCAACAGTAACCATCTCTAGAGATAAACGTGGTATAAAATGATTATTCTAGAATTGCTTCGGAATTTAAATCATCAATGAACACATACTTCCAAAGGATACAGTACTGTGACGATGGGAGCACTCAGTACTGCATTGTGTATTATTAACATCTCGTGGGTTAAGAGAAATGTCCCTTCCCGATCTGGAATTGCTACCGAATCTGAGTCGTCGTTGAGCAGATTAATCCATCGGCCACAGTACCCTTTTGGTGAACGTACTGAGTGTCGGACTGTCAGTTGTAAGCAAATCTAGCCATACTGTACATAGGTTGTTCTGCAATTACGTTGGAATTTACATCATCAGTGGACATGGACGTTCAACGGCTGCAGTACTGTGGTGATGCCTGCACTTAGTAATGCGTTGTGACCTGCTAACATGTCGAGGGACCGTGGTTCTGTTTACTGTCGCTCTAGAATTGCAACAGAGCTCAAATAATCATTGGACAGAATAATCTAATGGCTACAGAGCTCTGCTGGTGGATGTACTAATCAACGAAACGTCAGTTGAAAGTATCTCGAGCCGTAACCGAAATATATATTGATTATTCTAGAGTGGCCTCGGGATAAAAATCACCAATCAATAAAGTAGTCCAACGACTACATTTCTACGATGATGGCTGTACCCAGTGCTGCGTTGTCAATTGTTGATACCTCGTGGGATAATGTATCTGTCTTTTGTCATACATGGACTGCGTTGTTCACTGATTGTGTAAATGCCAAACCAATACTTGTGTAATCGACGTGCACTACGGTTGCGGCTTGAGGAATATTCAACTGACAGCACGGTACTTAGTACATCCAAGGGAAGGGCACTGCAGCCGCTGTATTAATCTGTTCAAAGATGCTTTCGATTCCATGGCAATTCCAGAATGACGAACGACAGACCCAGTATACTTAGAGACTTTAGAAAATGACAACACAGTACTGAGCACAACCATCGTCACAGGATTGTAGCCGCTCAATAGCATTGTTCACTGATAATGTGAAGCCCAAGGCAATTCTAGAATAATCAATATGTAGTACGGTTATGACTTGAGATATTTTCAAAAGACGGTATGATACCTATTATATCCACAATTATAGCACTGCAGCCGTTGGATTCAACTGTTCAGTGACGAATTAAATTATATACTAACTCTAGAATAACAAAACACAGAAATAACGTCCAATGTGACATCTACAAGTGCAACACCGTACTGTATACAACAATCACAACTGTAATGTAGGTGTTGGGCTACTATGTCCACTGATGATGAAAATTCCAAAGTAATTCTAGAATAACCTATGTATAATACGGTTACGGCTAGTGACACTAACAACTCTCAGTTCGGCAATAAGTATATCTACCAACGGAGCACTGTCGCCTTTGAATTAAGTTGGTCACTGAAGATGTTAATTCTACACAAATTCAACAACGAGAAGCGCAGATCCATTATCCCTCGACATATATACTACTGACAACACAGTACTGAGTACTGCCACCATGGCAGTAATGTAGCGGTTGGACTGCTTTCTTCACTGATGATGTAAATTGCTTAATAATACTGGAATAACATATGCATACTGCGATTATGTCTAGTGACGTTTAAAGGTCTCAGTACGGTAATTAGTACATCTACAGACACAGCACTGTCTGGGTTCGATCAAATTGGTCACTGAAGATGTATATCTTACAGCAATTGTAGAATGCAAAATAATGGACCATTATTCCTCGAGATATAGATAGTTGACAACACAATGCTGATTACAGCCGTCATCGCAGTAATGTAGACATTGGAATACTTTGTTTTCTGATGATGCAAATTCCAAAGAATTCTGGTATAAAATACGTATTATACTGTTATTGCTAGAGACGTTTGTTGTTCAGAGTACGATAATTAGTGCAGCTACCAACAGAGCACTCTCACCGCTTGATTAAATTGGTAACTGAACTTGGATATTCCACGGCTATTCCAAGACGAGGAATGCAGATTCATTATCTCTCTAGATATTAACAATTGACGACATAGTACTAAGTACACACATCATCACTGTAATGTAGATGTTGAACTGCTTTGTTCACTGTTGATGAAAATTCTATGGTAATACTTGAATAGGGTATGTACAGTCAGATTACGGCTAATGATATATACATTTCACAGTACGGCAACTATTACATCTACAAACAGAGCACTGTCGCTCTTGTGTTAACCGGTTCACTGATCATGTATACCTCACAGCAATTCGAGAACGAGAAATGCAGGTCCACAATACCCCGAGATATTAACTAGTGACAACACAGTACTGAGCACAGCCATCGTCACAGTTTTGTTGACGTTGCATTACTTCGTACGCACTTAATGTAAATTCCAATGCAATTATAGAATTATCAATCTACGGTAAGTTTACGGCTTGAGATATTCCCAATTAACATTGCGGCAATTATTACATCCACCCATATAGCACTTTCGCCGTTCGATTTATCTGCTCAACGAAAATCTATATCACTGATCAGTTGTAGAATGAAAGAAGACGGTTCACTCTCCCTGGAGAAATTAAGAATCGACAACACAGTACTGCGTACAGCCATCAACAAAATACTCCAGCCGTTGGACTGCACTGCTTACTGGTGATGTAAACTCCAAAGCAATTTTGGAATAATCAATGTATAGTACGGTTATGGTTTGAGATATATCCAATTGACAGGACGGCACTTGTTACTTCCAACAATTTATCACTGTAGCGTTTGGATTATGCTGTTCACTGACGGTTTATGTTCTGTAACAATTCTAGAATGGCAAAATACAGATCCGCTGGCACTTGAGATACTAGCAATCTATAACATGATACTGAGTACACCCATCATCTCAATAATGTAGCCGTTGTACTACTTTGTTCACTGATTATGTAAATTCGAAAGTGATTCTAGAATAGCCTATGCATGGTGCGGTTATGACTGGTGATATTTACAATTGACAGTAAGGCATTTAGTACGTCTGCAAACTGATCACTGTTGCCGTTCTACTATTCTGTACTCTGATGACGTATACTCCACAGCAATTCTAGAACGATATATGCAGATGGATTGTCCCTCGAAATATTAACAATTGACAACGCAGTACTTAGCAAAGCTATCATCACATTATTGCAACCGCTGGATAACGCTGTTCGCTGATAATGTATGTTCCAAAGCAATTCAGAAGTTGTCAATGCGTGATACGGTTATGGCTAGATATATTTAGAACTAACTGTGAGGTACTTCGTACATCCATCAGCAGAACACTGCAGCGGCTCTGGTAGTATGATGAATAATGATCTATATTTTATAGCTATTCTAAAATGACAAAAGAGAGATCCATTGTCCCTCAAGATGTTCAGTATTCACAATAGAGTAATCAGAACAGCCATCATCGCAGTACTGTTGACATTGCACAACTTTATTCACAGATAATGTAAATTCCGAGCAATTGTGGAATAATCAGTGAATAGTACGGCTACGTCTCGGGTTAATTACAATGACAGTACGGTGCTAAGTACATCTAAAAACAGAGCACTGTTGCCGTTTGTTTAATGTAATCATTGATGATACTGATTCTATAGCATTGCCAGTATAAAGAAAGGCAAACACATTGTCTCTCGAGGCATTTACACTTGACAATGCAGTATTGCGCACACACATCATCACAACACGGTAGCCGGTGGAATGCATTGTTCACTGATGGTGTAAATTTAATATTAACTTTTCGGTATATAGTATATGCATCAGCAGAGCAGTGTAGCCGTTCGTTTAATCTATTCAGTGATGATTTGGATTCTATAGCAATTCTGGTATGTTAAAAGACATAACCATTGTCCATCGAAATATTAGTAATTGATAACACAGCACAGAGTACAGCCACTATCACAGTAATGTGGCCGATGTACTTCTTTGTTCAATGATTATGTAATATCCAAAGCAATTCTAGAGTAATAAATGTATATTATGGCTATTGCTTGAAATATTTTCTATTGACGGTGCTGTACTTATTACATACACCAATAGAGAAATGTAACCGTTGGATTAATCTTTTCAACGACATTTTATATGCTTTATCAATTCCAGAATATAAAATATGGATCCACTGACCCTCAAGGCATTAACAATTGATAACACGGTACTGAGTACAGCCACCATCAGATTGATGTAGCCGTTGGACTCCATTGTCCACTGATGAGGCAAATTCGGAGGATATTCGAGAGTAACGCAAGTATAGTGCGGTTATGGCTAGTGACACCTACAATTGACAGCACGGCATTTAGTACATCTTCCGAAAGATCAATGTTGCCGTTGGTTAATCTGCTCACTGATAGTGTACACCACATAGCAATTCTAGAGCGAGAAACAGAGATACATTATCCCTCGTGATATCAACAAATTGCAGCACAGCGCTCGGTACAGCCTTCATCACGTTATTGCAGCTGTTGAATAACTTTATGCACTGATGAGAATAACTCCAAAGCAATTCGGGAATGATAAATATATATTACAGTTATGGCATGAGATATTTCCAATTGGTAGTACTACGGTACTTATTACATCCATAAACAAATTACTGCAACCGTTGGATTAATTTGTTCAGTAATGGCTTCAATTGGGTATGAACAGTAGAACGACAATATGCAGATGCACTGACACTCGATATATTAACAAATGGCAACACACTGCTTAGTACATCAATCATCACGTTATTGAAGCCGTTGTATATCTCTGCTCACTCATAATGTAAGCTCAAAAGCATTTTTGGTATTAACCATGAGTATTAGGGTTATGGCTTGAGATATTTCCAATTGCCATTACGTTTCCTATTACATCCACCACTACAGTGATGTAGCAGTTGGATTAACCTGTTCTATGATAATATAAATTCAAAAACAATTCTAGAATGACATACTACAGTTTCAATATCCCCAGAGATATTAACAATTGACAACACAGTCTTGAGTGCGGCCGTCATCTCAGTAGTGTAGACGTTCCCCTACCTTGTGCACTAATGATGGAAATTCAAATGCAATTCCTGAAAAAGCGATGGATGTTGCGGCTATGGCTTGTGGCATTTGCAATTGACAGTACGGTATTTGGTACATCTTACAACAGACTACGCTTGCCGTTGTAATAATCTTTTCATTGATGATGTATATTCGACATCAGTTCTAGATCGATACATACAGGTCCATTATCCCTGCAGATGTAAGTAATTGCGACACAGTACTGGGTACAGCCGTTATCCCAGTAGTATTACCGTTTGCCTACATTTTTCAGACACGATGTAATTACGAACGTGATCCCAGAATAACCTATGTATAACACCGTTCCTGCTTGTGATATTTACAGTTTACAGTACGGTATATAGTACATCATCCAACAGGTCATTGTTCCAGTTGTATTAATATGGTCGATGTTGACGTTTGTTCCACAGCAATTCTAGAACGAAACATGTAGATCCATTACTTCTCGAGACATCTACAAATGGCAAGGAAGTACTTTGAT
The DNA here is from genome assembly GCF_001483705.2 of Eufriesea mexicana. NCBI lineage: Eukaryota > Metazoa > Arthropoda > Insecta > Hymenoptera > Apidae > Eufriesea > Eufriesea mexicana. Next base: position 516,275 of record NW_016917307.1, read on the forward strand.
CAGCCATTTTCACAGTATTGTAGCCGTCGAATAACTTTGTCCACTGATGAAGAAAATTCCACAGCAATTCTAGGTTAATCGTTATATATTACTGTCGTGGCTTGAGATATTAAAAATTGACAGTACGTTACAGGTTACATACACGAATATTGCACCGTAACTGTAGGACTACTGTGTTCTCTGATGATTTAAATTCAATAACATGACTAGAACGACAAAATGCTGTTCCACTGTCCCCCGAGATATTTACAATTGACACACCAGTACTGAGTACAGCCACCACCACAGTAATGTAGCCGTTAGGCTACTTTGCTAACTGATAACGTAAATTCGAGAGTGACACTAGAAAAACATATGTGTAGTGCGGCTGTGACTTGTGACGCTTACAATTAGCAGTACGGCATTTATTATGTCCACAAACAGATCACTGTTACCGTTGTATTACTCAGGTCACTGATGATGTATTTTCTACAGTAATTCCAGGAAGAGAAAATCAGACCCATTATCACACCAGATATTAAGAGACGACAGCACAGTACCGAGTACATCCATCACAATAATATTATAGCCGTTCCATAACTTTGCTCATTGATGATGAGGGTTACATCGCAATTTTGGAATAATCATTGTATATTGAAGTCATGTATTGAGATATTTACAATTAACAGTAGGGTACTTGTTGCATTCACCGATATAGCACGGCAGCCGTTGCATTACTCCGTTCAATGACGATTCGAATTCTATAAAATATCTGGAATGGAAACATACAGATCCACTGACTCTCGATTTAATAGCAACTTACAACACAGTACTGAGTACACCCAACACCACAGTATTGTAGCCTTTGGACCTCTTTGTCCACTGACGTCATAAATTCGAACGCAGCTACAGACTAACATATGAATTGTGCGGTTATGTCTAGTAATATTTACTATCGACAGTACAGCAATTGGCACATCTAACGACAGAGCACTATTGCTGTCCGATTAAATTGTTCACTGAAGATGTATATTCTACAGCAATTGTAGAATGGGGAACGAAGTTCCATTGTTCCCCGGAAAATTAGCAACTGAGAACACAGTACTGGGTACAGCCATCGTCACTGTAACGTAGACCTTGAACTGGTTCCTTCACTGATGATGTAAATTACAAAGTAATTCTGGAATATTCAATTTACTGTACGGCTATGGCTGGAGGTATTTCCAACTGACAGTACGGTGTTTAGTACGTACACGGGCAGGTCTCCGCAGCCGCTGCATTAATATGGTCAAAGGTTGTTTCGATTTTATAGCAGTCCTAGAATGACAGTAGTCGGATCCACTGTCCCCTGTGATATCTACGATTGATGACGCAGTGCCGAGTACAGCCATCGTCACAGTACGGTAGCCGTTGGACTGCATTGATCACCGACGGTGTAAGTTACGAAGCAATTCTGGAATAATCAATGCATGGTAAGGTTATGACTTGTGATATTTCCAATTGACAGTACGGTGCTCTTTACATCCACCAATATAGCAATGTGGCCGTTGGATTAAACTATGCAATGATGATATAAATTTTATAACAACCGCAGAATAACAAAATGCTAGTCCACTGTTGCTCGAGAAGTCAACAACTGAAAGCACTGTACCGAGTACAGCCATCATCACAGTGATGCAGGTGTTGGAGTACTTTGTTCAGTGAGGTCGTAAGTTCCTACGAAATTCTACAATAAAATGTTTATACAGCGGATACGGCTAGTGGTGTTTACAATTCACATAACGGTAGTTAGCACATCTACCAGGAGAGCTCTGTTCACGTTGGATTGAGTTGGTCACAGAAATTGGATATTCTAGCGCAATACTAAAACCAGGAATGGAGATCCATTATCCCTTTAGATATTAACAATTGACAACACAATACTGAGTATATCCACCATCTCGGGAATGTAATGGTTAAACAACTTTGCACTGATAATATGATTTCCAAAGCAGTTCTCGAATAATCAATGTATATTACGGCTATGGCTTGAGAAATTCACTACTGCCGGTACGGCACCTGTACATCCACCAATATAGCGCTGTAGCCGATGGATTAACATGGTCGATGATGTTCTAGATCTCATATCATTTCTAGAATGACAAAAGAAAAATCCATTACCCTTCTAAGTATTAAAAATGGACAACACTGTACTGAGTACTGTCATCATGTCAGGCATGCAGACATTGGACTTCCTTGCTCACTGCAGATGTGTATTTCAAAATGACTTTGGAATAATCTCTGCATGCTACGGTTATGGCAAGAGACATTAATATTTCACAGTACGGTAACCAGCATACACACAAACAGAGCATTGCAGCTGCTGTATTAACCTATCCAGCGATGATTTTGATTTTATAGCAATTCTAGAAGGACAAGATAGACATCCACTGACACTCCACATATTAAAAATTGACAACGGAGTAGGAAGTACAGCCGTCACCACAGACATGTAGACGTCGAATTACTTTGTTCACTGATGTAGTATATTCCAAAGCAATTCGGGAATAATCAATGTATATTACGGTTACTGCTTGGGATACTTCCAATCGAAAAGAGCAGTACTTAATACATCCACCAATATAGCGCTAGTGCTGATGGATTAATCTGCTTAATGATGAAGCAAATACTGCAATATTACTGGAGCGTCAAAGTTCAGGTCCACTATCCCTGAGGTGTTAACTGTTACCAACACTGTACTGAGTACAGCAGTCGTTACAGTAAGGTAACCGTTGCAATGCATTGTTCATTGATGGCGTTAATTCCAAAGCATTTCAGGAATAATCAATGTATACTACTGCTAGGGCTCGAGATATTTCCAAATGACTGCTCGTTACATGGGACATTCAAAGGCAGAGTACTGCAGCCACTGCATTAATCTGTCGCGAGATGGCCTCGGTTTCATAGCAATTCTGGAATGACAAGCGACAGATCCGCTATCCTTAGAGATTTTAGCAAATGACAACACAGTACTGAGCACAACTATCCTCACATTACTGTAGACGTTGAATAACATTGTCCACTGATAACGTAAATACCAAAGCAATTCTAGAATATTCAATATATTGTACGGTTATGGCTTGAGATATTTCACATATACAGTACGTTACCTATTACATTCACCAATATAGCATTGCAGCCGTTGTATTGAACCGTTCAATGATGATATAATTTCTGTGGCAATGCTAGAATTACAAAGTACATGACAACTATCATTCGAGACATCAAGAATTACCGCACAGTACTATGTACAATAATCACCACTGTAATGTAGACGTTGGAATACTATGTCCACTGACGATGTAAGTACAAAAGTAATTCTGGAATAGCCTATGCATGATGCGGTTGTGGCTAGTGATGTTAACAACTCACATCTCGGTAAATAGTGCAACTAAAGACAAAACACTGTGCCTTTGTACTAAATAGGTCACATAAGTTTTATATCCTGCAGCAATTCTAGGACAAGCAATACAGGTCAATTATCCCTCGAGATATTAGCAAATGACGACGCAGTACTGTGAAAAGCCATCATCACCTCATTGTAGCCGTCGGTCTACTTTGTCCACTGACGATGTAAATTCCAATGCAACTCAGGAATAATCAATGAATATTACGGTTACGTCTTGAAATACTTAAAATTGGCCGGACGGTGCTTACTACATTCATCAATATATTACAGTAGCCGTAGCATTAATATATTAATTTATGATTAATATACAATAACAACTCTAGATTGACAAAACAGAGATCCACTGACCCTCGAGGCATTAACAATTGTCGGCACAGTACTGAGTACAACTATCATCGCGGTAATATTGCATTTGGTCTACTCTATTCACTGATGATATAACTTCGAAAGGGATACTAGCATAACCAACTTAGAGTTCGGTCATGAACAGTGATATTTACAATTTTCAGTACGGCACTCATTAAATGTACCTACAGAGCACTGCAGCCGCTGTATTACTCTGTTCAACGATGATTTATATCTTATAGCTATTCTAGATTGACAAAGGACAGATCCATTGTCCCTCGAGATATTTACATTGGACAAGACAGTAGACAGTAGAGCCATCATCACAGTATTGTAACGGTTGAATAACATTTTTCACTGATTATGCCAGTTCCAAAGCAATTGAAGAATAATCAATGTATACTACGGTTATGGCATGAGATATATCCAACTGACGGCACGGTACATTGTACATCCTCCATCAGAGTATTGTAGCCACTGTATTACTCCGCTCAACGATGATTTAGATCTTATAGCCTTTCTAGAATGACATAAGACTGATCCACTATTCCTCGTGACACTTACAATTCACATTGCAGTCCTCAGCACAGCCATCATCACGGTGAGGTAGCTGTTAGACTGCTTTGTCCACTGATGGTGTAAATTCCAATGCAACTATGGAATAACCAACGTATATTGCGGTTACGGCTTGAAATACTTAAATTGACAGGACGGTACCTATTACGTCCTCCAATATATTACAGTAGCCGTCCGATTAATCTGTTCAATGGTGGTTGAAGTTCTATATCTATTCTAGAACGACAAAATACAGATCCTCTGACTCTCGAGATACTAACGGTTGACACCATAGTACTGAGTACACCCATCATCACAGTGATGTAGCCGTTGGACTTCATTGTTCACTGGTAATGTAAATTCGAAAGTAACTCTGGAAAAACCGATGCATTCTACTGTTATGGGAAACTATATTTTGAACTGAACGTACGGCATTTATTGCATCTTCCATCAGAGCACTGTTAACGTTGGATTAACCTGTTCACTGCTGTTGTATAATCCACAGCATTTCTAGAACGAGAAATGCAGATCCCTTATCCCTCAAGATATTGACCATTGATATCACAGCACTCAGTATAGCCATCATCACAGTATTGTAACAGTTGAACATTCTTATTCTATGTCAATGTCAGTTCAAAGCCAATTCTGGAATAATCAATGTATTCAACGCTTATGAATGAACATATTTACAATTGACAGCGCCGTACTTCGTACATCTACGAATAGAGCACTCTTGACGTTGGACTAATATGACCAATGATAATTAGGTTCTAAAGAATTTTAGAAAAGCAAATGCAAATCAATTATCCCTCGCGATATTAGCAATTGACAACACAGTACTGTGAACAGTTATCACCATAGTAACGTTGTCATTGGAATAGCCTGCACATTGATGATGTAGATCCCAGTGAAATTTTGGAATAATCAGTGCATATTACGAATAGCGGGAGATACTTCCTTTTCACAGTACAGTACCTAGTACATCCCCCCGCGGAGCACTGCAGCATCTGTATAAATCTGTTCAATGATGATTTATATTTTATAGCATTTCTAGTATGACAAGAGACAGATCAGTCACCCCTCGATAGATTAACAACTGACAACACTGTACTAAGGAGAGCCATCATCAAGTTACTGTAGCCGTTGCACTGCTCTGTACACCGATGGTGTCTATATCAGAGCAAATATGGAGTAATCAATGTATACTACTGCTACGGCTTAAGATTTTCCAACTGAGAGCACGGTACGTAGTACATTCACCAGCAGAGCATTGCAGCTGCTATATTTCTCCGTTCATTGTTGATTTAGGTTTTATAGCCATTCTAGTGTGTCAAAAGACAAATCCATTATCCCTCGTGATATAAACAATTGACAATACAGTACTGAGTACAGCCATCGTCACGGTACATTTGCCGATAGTTTACTTTGTTCGCGGATGATGTAAATACAAAATCAATTCTGGACGAGTCAGTGTATATTAACGATATGTACTGAGACATTTCCAATTCACAGAACGGTGCTTATTATGTCCAAGAGTGTAGCATTATAGGCAATGGATTAACGTGCTCAATGGTAATTTAATTTCCATTTCAATTCTAGAATAGAAAACTACAGATCCACTGACCGTCGAGACATTAACAATTAACAGCACAGTACTGAGTACAGCCATTATCCCAGTAATGTTGCCGTTGGGCTACCTTCTTCAGTCGCGATAAGATTACGATCGTGATCCTAGTATAACCTGCGTATAACGCCGTTATGGCTAGTGATATTTACAGTTGAAAGTACTGCATCTAGTACATCAACCAACAGATCACTGTTGCCATTGCATCAATATGGTCAATGTTGACGTATATTCCTCAGCAATTCCAGAACAAGAAGAGCAGATCCATTGTGCCTCGTGATATTAGCAATCGACACCATAGTATTGAGTACAGCCATCGTGACAGTATTGTAGAGGATGGACTACTTTGTTCACTGATGATGGAAATTCCAAAGAATACCAGAAGAGCTTATGTATCGTACGGTTATGGCTAGTGATATTTACAGTTGACTGTACAACATTCAAGGGTACATCTTGCTACAGATCAGTGTTGCCGTTGGTTTAATCTGTTCATAGATAGTGTACGTTCCTCAGTAATGCTAGAACGAGAAATGCAGATCCATTATACCCCGCGATATTAACAACTGACACCAAATTGTTGAGTACAGCCATCATCACAGTAAGGTAGAAAATGCACTACTTTGTTCACTGATGATAGAAAGTCTATAGTATTCCATAATGACCTATGTACGGTACGGTTATTGCTAGTGATATTTACAATTGACACTACGGCATGTAGTACATAATCGAACAAATCTCTCTTGCCGCTATATTGTCCTGTTCACCGATAGTGTACATTCCTCAGCGTTTCTAGGACGAGAAATGTATATCCATTGTACTTCGTGATGTTAGCAAGTGACAACGCAGTACTGAGTACAGACAGCATCACGGTATTGAAACCGTTGAAAAACTTTGTTCACTGATGACGTGTATTCGCAAGATATTCGAGAGTTGTCAATGCATAGTGCGGTTATAACTAGCGATATTTCCAATTGATAGTACTGTAGTTATTACATGCACCAATATAGCACTATAGCCGTCAGATTAAACGGTTCAATGGTGATTAAGCACCCATAACATTTCTAGAAAGGCAAAATACCGGTGCAATATCCATCGCGACATTAACAATTGAGAACACTGTACTGAGTACATAAATCGCCCCTTTAATATAGTCGATGGACGCTTTGTTCTCCGATGACCGAAATCCCAAAGCAATTCCGGAATAATCAATGTAGAGTACGGTTATGCCTTGAGATATTTCCAATTGATAGTTCGTTACCAATTGCATCCACCAATATAGCACTGTAGCTGCTGGATTAAGCTGTTCAATGAAGATTAAATTTCTATAACATTTCTAGAATGACGAAATACAGGTACGATATACCCCGCGGTATTAGCAATTGACAACACACGAATGAGTACAGCCATCATCACAGTAATGTAGCCACTTCACTACTTTCTTCACTGCAGATGTAAATTCAAAGGTGGCTATATAATATCATACGTAAGGTGCGGTTATGGCTAGTGGTATGTACAATTGGCAGTACGGCACATAGTACGTCTTCCAACAGATCACTCTTGAGGATGGATTAATATGTTCCCTGATGATTTATATTCCACAGCGATTCTAGTTCGAGAAGCGCAGATCCATTGTCCATCGAGACTCTAACAAATGACCACAAAGTACTTAGTACAGCCATACCCACGGAATCGTAGCTGTTGAATAACTTTGTCCATTGATGATAAAAGTTCAAAAGCAATACCGGTATAATTACTTTATATTAAGGTTATGGCTTAAGAAAATTCCCAATAACAGTACGGTACTAATTACGTCCACAAGTATAGGACGGTAGACGATGGATTAAACTGTCCACTGATCATCTAAATTCTATAACTATTTTCGTATGCCAAAATGCAGATCCTTTAACCCTCGAGGTATTAACAACTTTCAACACAGTAATGTAGCCGTTCGACTACTTTGCTCACAGACGACGTAAATTACATAGTGACCCTAAATTGCCCCATGTATACTCCGGTTACGGCTAGCGATATTTACTATTCGCAGGACGGTAGTTAGTACATCTACCAACAGAAAACCGTTGCCGCTGGAATATGTAGTTCACGGAATATGTATATTGTAGAACAATTGTGGAATGGAAGATGGAGTTTCATCATCCATCGCGATGTTAACAATTGGCAACGAAGTAGTGAGTGCAGCCATCATCACAGTACCGTTGCCGTTGGTCCACTCTGTCCACCAATGATGAATATTACAAAGCAATGCTGGAATGAACATTGTATATTACGGTTGTGGCTTGAGATATCTCCAACTGTGAGTACGGTACATATTTCATCTACCAATATAACTCCATAGCCGTTTGATTTTTATGTTCAAAATGATTTTGATCTTACATCTCTTCTAGAATGGCTAAAGGCTGTTCCACTATCCCATGAGATATTAACAATTGACAACACAGTGCTGAGTACAGCCATCTTCACTCTATAGTAGCTGTTGGGATTCGTTGTCCACTGATGATATAAATTCCAAGGCAATTCTGCAATTGTTAATGTATACTGCGGTTGTGGCTTGAGATATGTAAAGTTGTCAGCATGGAACTCATTGTATGTACCAGTGGAGCACTGCAGCAGCTGTATTAATCTGTTCAATGATGATTTAGATCCCATGGGTATTCTAGAATGACAAAGAACTGATCCATTGTCCCTAGAGATATTAACAAATGACAACACGGTCCAGATTCCAGCCAACAACACACTAGTGTAGCTGTTGGACTACTTTATCTCAGATGATATAAATTCCAAGGCAATTCTGGCATAATCAATATATATTATTCGTGGCATTAGATATTTAAAATTGACAGTACGGTACTTGCTTGATCCACCAATTTAGCACGGTAGCAGTTGGATTAGATTGTACAATGATGAATTAAGTTCTGTAACAATTCTAGAAACACAAAATACAGAGCCCCTGACTCTCGAGTTATTAACAACTGACCAAACAGTACTGAGTGCAGCCGTCGACACAGTATTGTATCGGTTGAATAACATTCTTCACTGATAATGTCAGTCAAAAGATAATTCTATGTTAATCAACGTATAGTACGGTTATGGCTAGAGATATTTAAATTTGACAGTGCGGTACTCCGTACATATGCCAGAAGAGCACTGCAGCCGCTGTATTCATATATTCAATGATGATATAGGTTTTATAACTATTCTAGAATGACAAAATGCAGTTCCACTGTTCCTCGAGATACTAACAATTAATAACACATTAGTGACTACAGCCATCATGACAGTGCTGTTGACGTTGGATCATTTGTTCACTGCTGACGCGAATACCCAAGCAATGCTAGGATAATCAGTATATAGTACTGCTATCGCACGGCATACTTAAAAGTGTCAGTACGGTGCTTAGAACATCCACCAATATATCACTGTAGCCTTTCGATTAGGTTCCTCAACGAAGATATCGGTTTTAAAGCATTACTAGAATGACATAATGCAGCTCCATTGTCCCTCGCTACATTAACAATTGAGAACACATTGCTGAGTACAGCCATCATCACAGTACTGTTTGCGACGGTCTACTTTGTTCACTGCAGGATGTAAATTCCAAAGCAATACTGGAATGGTCAATGTATATAACTATTACGTCTTGAGATATTTCCAAATTACGGTAATGTACTTATTACATCCACCAATATAACACTGGAGGCATTGGATTAATATGTTCGGTGATGACGTAAATTATATAACTATGCGAGAATGACAAAATACAGGTCCACTGATACTCGAGATATTAACAATTGACGACACAGTGCTGAGTGCTGTCATCAACACAATATTCTAGCCGTTGGAAAACTTTCCTCAGAGGTTATGTAAATTCCAATGCGATACTGAAATACTCCATGCATACGACGGTTACTGCTAGCTACATTTATAATTCACAGCACGGTAGTTAGTACACCCGCCAACACAGCACTCTAACTGTTCGATTAATTTGTTCACTGATGATATGAGTTACACAGCGATGCTAGAATAATCAATGTATAGTACCGTTACAATTAGAGATATTTACAATCGGCAGAACTGTACATGGTACGTGCACCAACATTGCAGTGTTGCCGCTTGATTAATCATTTCAATAATGTTCTTAATTCTATAGCAATTGCATAATGACAAAGGGCAGATACACTATCGCTCGAAATTTACGAACTAGCAACACGGTACTGCTTATAGCCAACATCACATTATAGATGCCGTTGCATTAACTCGTACACTGATTACTTAAGTTCCACAGCAGCTACAGTATTGTCAATGTTTGGAACTGTAATGGATGGATATATTTGCAATTTGCATTACGGTACTTAGTACGTCCACCATGAGATCACTGTAGCCGTTTGATTAATCTGCCCACTGATGATATATATTCGATAGCAATTCTAGAATTACAAAAGACAGGTCCATTATCGTTCGAGATTTTAACAATTGACAACACAGTACAATGTACAGCCATCATGACATTACTGTAGGCGCGTGATTAATTTCTATACTGAAGATTTTAGTTCCACAGCAATCCTGGAATAATCAATGTACAGATCAGATTTGGCAGGAGATACTTACAGTTGACTGTATTACATCCACCAACAGAGCACAGTTGACCTTGGATTATTCTGTTCACTGATTTAAGCTCCATAGAAATTCTAGGGTGATCGACGGAAACATCGTGTATCTGTAGTGGTATTGACAAATGGCAATACTGTACTGTGTGTCTCCAGATGCACAATAATATAACTTTTGCATTAATCTGTTCGCTGATCATTTTATTCCATCAGCAACTGTAGAATGTTTGTAGAATTATGTAGAAGTTATGTGATCATTGAATTGCCAATCAAATGACAATAATAATCTGTAGATGGGTATACTCAGTACTGTTTGTTCAGTTGTCAATACCTCTATCGAAGGCTGTTCTATACATTGATAACTCTAGAATTGCAATATAAAATACATGATCAGAGGACAGGTTAATAAAATGGCTGCAGCACCTTGTTCATTTCCATACTCTGCAGTGTATTTTCAAATGGTCGCATCTCCAGGAGTAACTGATTGAGCCTTTGATGATTCTGGAACTGCTGTAGAGGTTAAAACTTCAGCGAACAGATTAGTTCAATTGCCATAGTATTATGCAGAAGGATACGGTCCGTCCTCTGTTACAAGTTGTCAACACTTGTAGCCAAATTTTATCTACATAGTGCGATTTCTAGAATTGCTGTAGAACTTTGATTATCAGCGAAAACATTAATCCAGTGGATATCGCACTGCGTAGACGGCCACACCCAACATTGCATGTTCAGTTGTCTATACCTAAAGCGATAATTGTTATATCCATGGATCGTTCAAGATTAGCAATATAATGCAGATGATCAGAGCATAAGTTTATACAATTGCTGTTGGACATTGTTGATTGCTGTACTCAGAAGTGGATTGGCAATTGTTAATATCTCTAGCTATAACAGGTTCATACCTTGATCATTCTAAAACTGCTGTAGAATTGATATCATCTGTGAACAGATTAATCTGACAGCAATTCTGCTCTGCTGGTTGATATACGAATTACCATACTGTAAATTGCATGTATCTCTAGACATAACTAATGTATGCATTGGTTATTCTGGAGCTGTTGTGTAATATATTTCATCAGTGAACAAATAATTCCTACGGCTACAGTAGTGTGATGATGGCTGTACTCAGTACTCTTTTGTCAATTGTCAATATCTCGATAGATAATGGATCCTACTCTTCTTATTCTGGTATTGCTATAGAATATAAGTCATCCATAAGCAGATCAATACAACGGTTGCAGTGACGAGATAATCGCTGTGCGCTGTACTTTACTCTCTGCGCTTACTGTATCGAGCGATAATTGATCTTCCGTTCGTCATTCAAGGAATGTAACGGAATATGAATCCTAAGTGAACATATTCATCCAACTGCTAGAGTACTGTGTTGATGACGGCACTTTGTCCTGTCTTGGCATCAGTCAATATCTCTAGGGGTAATTAATCCATAAATTAAACATTCTAGAATTTTTGTAGGACTTAGATGATCTGCGAATGGATTAAACCAATGGACGTGGTACGGTTTAGATTTGAAGTATCAATGCTGTATCTTCAATTGTCCATATCCTCAGGGACAATTAATCTTTGCAGTGATAATAGCAGCATATCAACATAAGTTAGGTCAGATAGGAACTGTTTGATGCAATGGCTTTGGTACTGCGTCGATACCTCTAGTCAGTACTGCACTATCAGTTGCTATTGTCTGCTGAGGCAACAGATTTATACCATGACCAACCAAGAATTGTCATAGAATACAAATCATCAGTGAAATTTAAATAATCAGTCAACAAACTAATCCAACGTTAACATTACTGTAATGATGGCTACATTGAGCACTGCGTTGTCATTTGCTGATATCTCGAGCGCTGGTGTACCTAGCTGTTGATCACTCTAGAAGTGCTACTGAGCTTAATTCATCATTGAAGAGACAATGCCAGCAGCTACTGTACTCTGTTGCTGGATGTACTGAGTACCTTACTACCAGTTGCAAATATCTGTAGCCATAACTGATATTTATCGATTATCCTAGTATTGCAACATAATTTAAATCAAAAGTGTACTCATGGTGCATCGGCTACAGAACTGTTATAAAGGCTGTACACAGCACTGTGTTGTCAATTCTGATTGTCCCGTATGATAATGGATCTGTATTCCCATATCCTAGAATTACTGGAGAACTTATATCGTCACAAAGAAGCCCAGCGGCTACATAATCTTGATGACGGCTGTACTCAGTACTGTGTTGTCAATTGTTAACGTCTCGAGGGTCAGTAGATCTGTCCCCTGTCAGCCTAGAATTGCAATAGAACATAAATTATCACTAATCAAATTAATCCAAAGGTAAGAGTGCTCTGTTGGCAGATGGAATAAGGACGGTGCGCTTAATTGCAGCTATCTCAAACCATAAACGTGCTATACATTCGCTTTCCTGGAATTGCTTTGGAATATAGATTATCAGTGAAAAAATTAATCCACCGGCTACAGTACTGTGATGGAGGTTGCTCTCAGTACTGCTTTGTCGAACCGTTGTGTCCAAAGCTATCGTGGAATTGTCTGTTGCCATTTAAGAATGTATATAGGATTATAGTCATCATTGTGGCAGTTTATCTGACAGGTACAGTGTTCTGGTGGTGAACGGTCTAAGTACCGTGCTACCAATTCTTTATATCTGTATATATCTCTATCCATGAATGGTATAAACGTTGGTTATTCTTGAATTGCTGTTAAACTTAAAACATCAGCGAACAAACAAGTTCTACGGTTACAGTACTGACCTGGTGGCTATACTCAGAAGTGTGTTGTGAATTGTTAATATCTCCAGCGAGAATGGATCTGTCCAGTGTCATTCTAGAATAGCTATGTGATTTCAGTCATCATTCCAGATACCTTTCCAACATACTTTCCAACATAACTTTCCAACAGTGATCTGTTGGAGGCTGTACTGCGCATCATACTGCCAATTGCAAGCGTCTCTAGCCATATCTGATCCACACATTGAATATTCTATAGAAGCTGTTTAATTTAAGTCACCAGTGCACAAGGAAATACATCCGCAACAGTACCTACATGTTCGCAGTACCCTGTAGTGTGTTATCAAATGTTAGCATATCTAGCGATTATGGATCTGTCATTTCTCATCCTAGAAATGCTATAGAATAGAAAACGTCAGTGCACAGGTTAGTCAAACTGCTAGAGTGTTCCTCTGATGGGTCTGTACAGGACTGTATTTACATGTGTCAAATTCCCCAGCGACCGTTGCTCTGTCCATTGATCATTCTTCAATTGCAGAAGAACTTAGGTGATCCGAAAACATAGAAATTCGCTCTCTATAGTATTGTGTAGATCGGCATTCTCAGTACTGTATTACCATTGTCCAATATCAATAAAGATAGTTGATCTACCCATAGCTTGTTCTAGAATTGCTGTAGAATTTAAACCATCAACGGACGAGTTAATACAACCGCAAGAATGGTCTGCTAATGGCTGTGCTCAGTAAGTTCTTGACATGTGTCAATGTCGCCAGCGACGATTTCAATATCCGGGAACATTCAACAATTGCAGAAGGGTTTAGAAGAATAGCGAACAGTCTAATTGAATGTCTATCTTATTGTTTATACGGCAGCACTCCTTACGCACTGTTATTTGTCAACATCACTACAGATATATGATCAATCCGTGGACTATTCTAGAAAGTCTATGGTTCTTAAATCAACAATGAAGAGATTAATACAATGAAAAGAGTGTTCTCTTGGTGGATGTAGCATGTACTGTGTCGTCCATTGAACATATCTGTAGCCATAACTGTTCTATATCTTCGTTATTCCATAATAGCTGCAGAATTCAAGTCATAAGTGATCAAATTTATCCAGAGGCTACTGTACTGTGATGAAGGATGTACTGAGTACTCTTTTGTCAATTACTAATATCTCCAGCGACAATTACTCTGCCCATTGATGATTATATAACTACTGAAGGTATAAGGTGGTCTGCGAACATATTTACGCAACAACTATGACACGATGTTGAATACTGCACGTAGTGCTGTATCTTCAACTGTCAGTATCTCCTGCAATAGTCAACCTATCCATTGACTATTCCAGAATTGGTGTATGTCTGCGAGGATCTGCGAATAGACAGACACAATGGACTTAGTACTGTTAAATTGTCATGATCAGTTCTGTATTTTCAATTGTTAATATTCTAAGCGATAATTGATCTCTCCAGTGGTTACACTAGAATGACAATGGAACCTTGATCATCTCATAATGGGTTGATAAAATGGCTGCACTGTTGCGTTGATGGCTATCCTCAGTACTGTACTGTCAACTGCTAACACCGCCAGCTACAACAGGCTACACCTTGACTTTTCAAGGATTGCTATAGAATTAACATCATCAGCGAGCAGAATATTACAACGAATACAATGCTCAGTTGGTGGCTGTAATATGTACCGTATTGTCAGCTATTGATATCTCTGGCAGTATCTTTACTGTACATTCATTGTTCTAGAGTTACTGCGGAATTAAACCATCAGTGAACAAATTACTCGAACGGATACAGTAATGCGATGATGGTTGTGCACAGTACTCTAATGTCAGTTGTTAGTACCTCGAGCGATATTGGATCTGTCCTCAGCCATGCTAGATTTGCTATAGTATTTCAGCCGTCATTGGACAGATTAATACAACGACTGCGATCATCTGTTGGTGGGTGTAATGAGTACCGTTCTGCCAACTGTAAATATCTCCAGTCATTACTAATCTATACGTTGATTATTCTAGATTTGCTGTGAAATTGGAGTCATCAGCGAACAAATTAATCCAATGGCAAGAGTACAGTAATGTTGGCTGTACTCAGTACTCTTTTGTAGATTACAATACCTCAAGCCATAATAGGACGGTCTTTTCACATTCTAGATATGCTATGGAACTTGGTTCATCGCTGATCAGACTATTCCTAAGGCTACAGTGCTCTGTTGGTTGATGAACCGAGTACCGTTGTCAATTGTAAATATCTCTCGTCGTAACTCTAGCATGCCCTGATTGTCCTAGAGTTCCTGTGGAGTTTAACTAATCAGTGAACATAATAGTCCAACGGCTACAGTACCGTCGTGATGGCTGTATTCAGTGCTGTTTTGTCACTTGTTAATATATCGAGCGATAATCTGTCTGGTTTTTGATATTCTAGAAGTGCTGTTGGATATAAATCATCACAGAACAGATTAATCCAACGGCTACTGCGCTGTGTTGGTATATGTACCAGGTGCAGCACTGCCAGTTGTAAGTATCTCCAGCCATATCTGTACTATACATTGATTATTCTAGTGTTGGAGTCGAATTTATATCATGAGGGCACAAACAAGTCCTATGGCAGCTGTACTGTAATGATGGCTTCACACAGGGCTGTTTCGTCAATTGCTATCTTGCCGGGCGATATTGGATTTCTCTCTTGTGGTACTAAAATTGCTATAGAACTTAAATCGTCAGTGAACACATTAATACAGCGGCTACAGTTATCTACTGGTAGATGTACCAAGAAACGTACTGTCAATTGTAAACACATCTAGACATAGCAGTAAAATGCATTCAATACTCTAGAGTTGCTGTGGAAATTAGTTCAACTGTGAGCAAATCAATCCAACGGCTGCAGTGATCTGTTGGCGGATATACTAAGTACGGTATATTCAATTGTGAAAGTCTCTAGCTATAGCTGCACTATCCAAAGATTATTCTGGAAATACCGTTTAACTTAAATCATCCCGTGGTCTGGCAAGTCCAACAGCTACTGTAACCTTTTGACGGCTACGTGCAGTAGTGCATCTACATTTTTGACAATCCCACTAGGGACAATTGCATTGTTAATTAAACATTCTACAATTGCTAAAGAATTTGATGACCAGCGAACTGATTAGTTCAATGGCTATGCGTTTGTGTAGGTGGCAATACTCAGTACTGTATTGTCAACTGTTAATGTCCCCAGATGTGAGTTTTCTATACTTTCATTATTCTAGAATTGAAATAGAACATAAATCATAGGAGAATAAATTAATCCAACGACTACTGCTCATTGTTTGTGGGTATTCAGGGTATTGTACTTTCAACAGTATATATCTCTAGTGTTAACTAATGTATTCATTGATTGTTCTAGAGTGGCTGTGGAACTGGAACCTTCAGTGCACAAATTAATCCGTCGGCTACAGTATTGTGATATTGGCTGTGCTCAGCATTGTGAATTCAGTTGTTTATATTTGGCGCAAAAATGTACCTGTCACCTGTCATTATAGAATTGCTATTGAATTTGGATCATCATTGTACAAATAATTCCAACTCAGACAGTACTCTGTTGGTGGATGTGCTGAGTAACGTAATGGCAGTTCTAAGTTTGTCGCGGAAAGACTGATCCATACCTTGGTTGCTATAGATTTGCTTGGGCATTTAAATCTTCAGTGAAGAGACTAATCCAGCGGCAGCAGTGCCCTATTGATGGATATACTTAGAAATGTATTGTCATATGTCATTTTCTCCAGCGATACTTGCTGTATTCAATGATCATTCAATTATTCCAGAAGATCGTACGTGAGTAGCGAACATACTACTTCCAGTGGCTATGGTATTGTGTAAATTTCTGTACTCAGTACTGTTTTGTCAATTGCTATCTCGTCAGGCGATAATGGATCTGTCTCTTGACATTTCAGAATTGTTATAGAACTTATATCATCAGTGAGCAAATTAATACAGCGGCAACAGGAATGCTATAATGGCTGTAGGCAGTACTCTGTTGTCTGCTGATATCATGGCGTGCGATAATGGATCTGTCTCCTGCTATTTTAGGATTGCTACGGAATTTTAATCATCAGCCAATTGATTTATCCGTTGGCTATATCATTGTGTGAACGGCTACACTCTGTACTCTATTGTACTTTATCAGTATATCCAGGGATACTTTATCCAGCCATTCGTCATTCTGGAATTGCTGTGGAACTTAGATGGTCAGTGGTCAGATTAATGCGATGGATATAGAACTGTGAAGACTACTACACCAAGCACTGCATTAGCAGGTGTCGACGTCTGAAGTGATTATTTGTCTGCTCATTAGTCATACTAGAATTGCTATTAAATTGATACCATCAGTGAATAGGTTAATCCAACGTATGTAGCACTATGTTGATGCCTGTACGCAGTACTGTATTGTCAAGTATTATCATCTCTAGCCATTATTCATCCATTTATTAGTCATTCCTTACTGCTATGCAGTGCAGCTAGTCAGTGGGTAGAACTGCCCAGTGGCCATAAAAGAGTATAGATTGCTACCCTTACTACAGTATTGTAAATTTTTGATATCTTGAGCGTTAATTGATATGTCTTTTGTCATTCTGGAACTGCAACGCAATATAAATCATTTGTGAACAGATTATAGCAATGGCTACATTTCTTCTTTGACTGCTATACTCCGTACCCAGTTCTACACTGAAAATATCTCTGGCGATAATTGATCTATCCATTAACAAACCTAGAATCCCTGTAGAAATTAGATGATCTGTGAATTGAGTTATACAATGGATGTGGCACGAGGTAGTCGACTATACACAGTACTGCGTTATCAATTGTGTATATATGAAGCGATAATTTATGAATTAGTTGATGATTAGAGAATTACTACGCAGCCTAAATCATCAGAGTATATACTAATACGCTGGCTATATTAATGTTTAGGTGGCTACGCTCAGTACTGTGTTGCTATATATCAATGTCTCCAGCAACAATTTATCTACCCGTTGATATTTCTCGAATTTTCTTCGGTATAAGGCGACCAGTAGAAGCATTGCACCAATGGCTGTAGTACCGAGTTCATTGTTATTTTCAGTAAATTATTGTCAGTTGTTAGTACCTCTGGCAATAACTGATATATCCATTGATTAATACTGAATTACTATAGAATATGAGTAGTCCGTTTACAGATTAAACCAATTTTTATAGAATTGCCTATATACCTATACTCATTACATAACAGATAGCTCTTAATATCTCTTGCAATAACCTATCCATCCATTGCACACATTGGAATTCCTACAGAACTTACATGATCAGTGAATAGGCTAACGCAGAGGATATTTCTCAGCGTAGATGTACATGGGGCACTGTAGATGGCTATACTGGATACTGTTCTGTCATTTCTTTATAAGTATGTCGACAATTGTTATTTCTGTTTACCATTCTAGAATTGCTACAGGACCTACGGAGGATACTTTATACCAATGAATACGGTCCTATGTGGATGGCTGTACACAGTACTCTCTCTTGAATTGTTAATTTCCTTCGCTATAATGAATCTATCCATAGATCATTCTAGAATTGCTGCGTGAATAAAATGACCAGTATATAGCTTATCTCAATGGAACTAGTAATGTAAAGGTGGCAGTACTCGACACGGTATAGTCAATCGTTAATGTCTCTAGGGATAATCGACCTCTCCATTGACATTTCTAGTATTGCTACAGAATTTACGTGATCAATGAATAGATAATACATTGGCTAGTGTACAGGATAGGTGGCTATTCTCAGAAATGTATTGTCAATCGTCAACATCTCTGGCGATAATTGATCCATACATTGATCATCCTGTAACTGCCACAGAATTTTTATGATCAGTCAATAGCTTTTACGAATGGGTACAGTACTACGTTCGTGGCTATACTCAGCACTGTAATTGTAATCAGTAAAATCGCTAACGCTAATATATCTGTCCATACATCACTATAGAGTTGCCCTAGAACTTGTATGATCATCGAATGGTCTAATTCAATGCCTACGATACCGTAATTGTGACTACAATCGGCAGTGTACGGTCAATCATTATCATCTCTAGCGATAATTGATCTATCCAGAGATCTCTCTTTAATTACTAAGCAATTTACGTTTTCTGCGAATGCTTTATGCCATTTTGTGCCATTCGCCACAGGAATATGCTGTTGGCTATACTGATTGTTGTATCTTCAACTGTTAGCACCGCAAGCGATATCATATGTATCCGTTAATCATATAAAAACTGCTGTATAGGATGAGGATGGTCGCTAAAGTGATTGACTCAATGGCTATACTAATGTGCTGATAGCTGTACTCAGTACTTTGTAGCTAATTGTTAATATTCCAGGCGACAATTCATCTGTCCATTGTTCTATCTAGAATTCCCATGGAAGTTACATGATCAGTGAATAGATTAATGCAATGGATACTAATGTCTAGGTGGCTATAGTCTGTAGTGTATTGTTGATTGTTGCCTTCCATTGACATAATTGCTCCAAACATTTACCATCATAGGAATGCTATGGCACTAAACTGATCCGTGAATAGATTCATGCAACGGCTATAGTATTCCGTAGAGGGCTATACTCAGCACAGTATTCCTGACTGTCATTTTCTCTAGAAATAAATGAACCACAAATTATTCAATCGAAAATACCTATAGATATGAAGAGAGAATAGATTAATGAAATGGTTACAGTAATGCGTGGGTGACAAAACTCAGTACTGCTGCGCTAGTTGCCTATACCTCCAGCGACAATTAACCTATCTGTCGGTCACTCCAGGACTGCCATACAAATTAATGGCCAGTGAATAGATCAAACGCATTGCTACCGTGCAACGACAATTATTGTAACCAGTACTCTATTGTTAACTGCCAATATCTCCAGCGATAATTGATCTACCCGGTGGCGATGCTAGGCTTCCCATAGAATCTACGTGATCAGTGAATGGATTAATCCAATGGATATGGTACAGTGTAGGTGGCTGTAGCCTGTAGTGTACTGTTCACTGTTAATACATCTGGAGATAACTGATCAATACATTGATAATTGATGAATTGCTGTGGAATTTACATGATATCTGAAAAAATATGTCCAATGGCTATAATACATCGTACACGGCTACAATAAGTACTGCATTTTCTACTTCTAATATTTGAAGCGATAGTTGATACATGCATTGGTCAATTAGGAATTGCTCTAGAACTGACAGTATCAGTGAATGGACTGATGCAATGGATGTGAAACTGTGTTGGCGGCTGTAACCTATATAGTTAATTGTTGATATCTGTAGAGATGATTGATCCATCCGTTGATAATTCTTGAAATACTGTGGGATTTAAATCATATATGAATTGATTAATACAATGGCCACGGTACAGCGCTGATGGCAATTCTCTGCGCTTAATTGTTAATTCTAATACCTTTAGCGAGAATTGATCTATCTATTGAAAATGTTGGAATTGCTGTAGAATATTAATGATCATCGAATTCATAAATACAAAGGCCATAGTACTGCGTGGATGGCAATACGAAGTTCGGCATTACTATTTGTTACTGTCCATAGCGATAGTTGACCAAAGTATATTGATGACTCTTGAGTTTCTGTAGAATTAAATTATAAGAGAATCTATTACTGCTGTGTCTATATTTCATTGTCGGTGGCTCTACCATGTACTGCATTGTAAATTGATAATATCCACAGATGTATTGATCATTCTAGGATTGCGTTGTAATTTATGTGACCAGTCAGTAGATTAATACAGTGTCTATAGCACTTCGTAGATTGATATACTGAGTACCGTATTATCGGTTGTTAATATAACAAGCGAAGCTACATCTATCTATTTATCAATGTAGAATTGCCATCGAATTAACGTGATCACTGAATACATTAATGCATTGGCGTTAGTGCTAGGTGGATGGCAATAATTCACTGAATATACAACATTTAGTACGGTATCGCCGACTGTCAACTTCTCTATATATAATTGATGTAATCATTGCCCATTGTAGAATATCTATAGAAATAGGATTGTCTGCGAATAGATTAATGCAATTGCTATGGCACTGAAGAGGTATCTATACTTAGTATCGTATTGTCTCTAGACAATAGCTCTAGCGATACTTGAAATATCCACTGGTCATTCTAAAATAGCTGTGGAAAGTTTATGACCGGTGAATAGATTTATAAAATGGCTACAGGAACGTATAGATGGCTATTCTAAGCGACGTATTGTGAATTGTTAACTTCTCTAGCGATGATTTGTCTAGCCATTGGTCGTTCAATAGCTTATTGCAGAATTTAGATGCTCATTGAATCGGCTACTCAAATGGCAATAGTACAGTGTTGATGGCTACGCATAGCATTTTACCTTCAATCGTTAATATCTCATGCGATAATTGATCCATTCTTTGACGGTTCTTGGTTTGCTACAGAATTTAGGAGGTCATTGCGTATTTTAATAAAATGGATATATAATTTTGTAGGCAGATATACCCACTTCCGTATTGCCAATTAATGATATCTCTGGCGATAATTGATTTACACATTCGTCATTCTGTCGTCGTCATAGAATATGGTTGACCAGTATATAGGTTATACCAATGCAAATAATACTGCGTGGATGGCTACAGCCAGTACAGTATATTCAATTGCTATATCTCCAGACATAATTTGTCATTCCTTTGATCATTCTGGAATTACTACAGTATTTAATTAATAGTGGACAGGTTAATCAAATGGCAGTGATGCTAATCATTTGTATTTAGTGACTATGTATGCTCTGCTGCGCTCTGCTGCTCTTTGGTGCACACTGCAATACCCAGCGCTGGATAGGTATGGGAAGGTAGGGTTTATATGGTTAGGTCAAATTAGGATAATACAAGAGTCTGCCTTCTTCTCCGCGATACGGTTGTCTTCGTCGTTTCGCTATTCTCTGCTCTCTTCTGCTCCGCAGCGTTTCGCACGGATATGCTCTACTGTGGTAAGGTTAGGATGTGCAACTGTGGTTAATGTTAGGGTAAGAAGCAGCGCTATGCGCTGCCACCAGTGGTATTCGGCTGCTTAATCTGCTGTGCTTCGCTCTGCTGTCCTCAATTGCATTATGCCGTGCTCTACTATGGATGGGATATGTTAGGCTAACTTGTGTTTGGTATCTGTGACCTTCGCTTGTATTCTCTGGTATTTGGCGGATGGCAGTGCTCTCCTACTATCTGCGTCGTTTTCCTGCGTTCTGCTGGTCCCAGCTGCAGTTCTGTTACGGAAAGCAGTGTACATGGGGTCAGAGTATGACAAGCTTGGAATGGTTAAGCTACGATAGGCTCGGAATATGTATTCTCCGCTGCTGTTCAACGGATTCTGCGCTTCACTGAGGCCTGCTGCGCTTTCCAACGCTCCGCCTTGCACTGCTGCCGTTGGGCTTAATTGCCCCTGGGTAGGACAAGTTTGGATAGGTTATTTTGACTTTGGTTGGAATATTATGCTATTGGCTGATCTTCGGTGGTATACGGCGCCCCACCGTGTACTGCAGCCCACTGATGAGCTTTACAGCGCTCTGCTGGGCCCTGCTGTCTTTAGTATCGGTTTAGTTAATTAAGGAATCTGTGTTATTTGCTGCTCTTCGTTGGTATTCGTAGCATTACTAGGCTCCGATGGCCCCTCCTGCGCCTTGGCGTGCCTTCATGCTTTCAGTTACGCGCTGCTGTTCTCTGTTCTGTTTGCAGTCTTATCCAATGCGCTGCCGGGCAATGAAGTGTTGTGCTGTGGTAACGGTGCTGCTCGGAGTGGTGCCACCCTGAGCTGTAGTGTCCTCTGTTGTGCTAAGTGCTGATATTCGGTGCTATATATTGCACCGCATTGCTGTGTTACGTCTTGCAGCGCGCTGCTCTGGCTGTAGAACTTAAAAATTTTATGCATAATTAAGCGATGTTCTCTGTTTCCGTGCAGATGCGCCATCCAACTCAGATAAAGCTTGTGAACGGCGAAAGCAGTAACAGTGGGTAGAAATTGAAAGGCTCATTCTGAAGAAGTATCAAACCCTGCACAATACACCTCCCTTTCCTTTCTTGAATACGAATACGCCTGCTAGCGTGTAATTCCAGCTTTTGCACAGCAAATATCGTTTTCGGGTGAGCTTCGTGCTTATGACACGACGCGCAATAGGCAGTGAAAGACGGAAATAGGAAGGGTAAAATTTTGTGTTATAATTGAGACAGGAATGGATGATACTTATCCACGGTTCTTTCAAACTGCTGATGGCAATTCGCTTAATTCGCAGGGCAAGGGGAATTGCATTACAGTTATTTCCTTAGACGTAAGTAACGAAATTATGGTAATTGTATAAGGAAAAAGTGGGCATGCAGTTAACAAAATGGGCACAACACCTCAATCAAGATACTACTAGTTATTATAATAGCCATGAGTGAAGTACATAGCCAATGATAATAGTGTTCAATATAATAATTGATCATATACATAGCATTAACCACTTGGCAGATTTCAGTCATCTCTGAATAAAATTATTTAATTAATTGACTAAATTCATTCAAAAGTTTGGCAGTAAGTACATTGTTCGATATATGTATTGTGCTCGTATTTTTCGAGTAGCATATGCGTAGTGCTTTTCAAATTAAGTCATATATCCCTTATATTCCTGTGGTTTGCAAACATATCGAGGTAAGTTTGTTGAATTAGGTCACCCTATTAATTAACAAAATATCCTTCATACTATTGCGTAATACTTATATAATACGTCCTTAATATTCAAAGCGCCACAAGCCCCAAAACTAATCTTTAACTACATCCCTCCTTTCAAGCTCAACCCTTCCTACTCAACTACTGCTTAGGAAGTGCACTTTTCTTCCCTGCACTCGACTCTGTAGAAAAGGAACCCGTAAACCCCATACCTGATAATCCAAAAAAGAATAGTGCAGAAAAGAGCGAAAGTGTGGTGTGACAGAGGCCGCATGAATCCTGCCCTCTTTATCCGAGCACCTTCTATTCAGCCTCGTCTTCTATCCTCCACTTCCTTCGTCCCATTCCATTAAACCGCTCGTCGTTCCGTTATGCGTTTTTCCTAACGAATTGATTATATCTCCTTTCACTTCACAATATCCACAATCCATCAGATCACTCAATAAATTAGTTCTTAATGGACACTTCTTGAACTACATTCTCCATCGCCATCGTGACGCAGGCACCGAGAAACTACGACGGATTTGGGGAACTGGAAGGCATATGAAATCTGTATGACGGTCAACTTTTGCACTCGTTATAACGAACGACTTTATTCCTGCCTGTGGTCGTTGAAACTTGGGGATGAAGCAGTTACGATTTCGGACCGATGTTATCGCACAGTACGCGACGAAATAACAGCACAGTCTCCAGATTTCTATGTTCCTTATATCGAAATTCATTGTACGCCCATGTCCCATACGTATTCGCTTAGTGTCTTCAGTCTTTAGCACCGCAAACGAACATTAATTAGCATCTACAATTCTTTCTACAAGCTTTATCGGTTTATGAGAAAAATAGTGGCAACGCAATAATGTATAGCAAACGTGTCAAGAAATAGACAGAACAAAGGGGATACGATATTTTGAAAGCCTCACTTTTAAAGTCCGCTACAATTCAATGTGGTGAATCTGAGTCTAGGAGAAATTACTGGTTGCCATGTCGCGTTTATGGAACAAATAAATACCAGTAATTGAATTTTGATATTTTTATTTCTACCCTACATAGTATTCTGAAAATGGTAACAGTTCCTTGAAAGTCTTTATCCATTTTTATCCAAACCATATTTCTCTATAAACAATAACAATAATTTCCTTTTACTCAGATATACAGCTCAGAATTTATTCGAAAAGCACTGCAAATTATAGGGCGGACTATCTGGTCGCATAATGTAGCTATTGCTGTGTTGCTCCATGAAAAATTTCTACCTCCTTTTTGTCTAAAATGGAAGTCTATGCGTAGATGCAGGTTGCAAGAGGTATTAAATTTTAGTTGCCTTTACTCTCGTTGTATATACGCTTCCTATGAGTAACTTCGTCGCTTGTTTTTCCTGATAAGAATATTTACATGCAGATAAACAATTGAATTAAGACAAATTTTGCTGTGCATGCTCCCGCATAGGTGGTATTTTGTTTTACCTCTATTTATATGTACAAAGTGGTCAGGGACGTGTGGATTCGTAAATTTAAAATGAAAATATTTTCGTGGAATCAAATGATCTAGTTAATGCCTTGGAATTATATTTCTCGGTATTATTGAATGTAGAAGTTGACATAGACAACAGTTTAGATGTTCTTGAAGGTGAAGCGGGTAACTTAGGTTAGCTTTGTATAATATTGTATGCAGATTTGTATGAAGCATTGCAGACTATGGAATTCCATTATGTAAAAATGAACGTAAAGGAGCCGTTACATATTAAATGTCGTAGAAAAATGTATTTTTCTGTTTCTTTCGATGGAACAGAATTTTGTAGTAGTATCCAAATTAATTCCGAGGTGATAGCTTCGATTTTTCCTAAATTATATACATCGGTATTGTACTACTTACAAATAGTTTTATTGGGTGCTTTAGTGAACCGTACGTGTACTCCCCTTCCTTTTCAATCCCTCTTCAATAATTTGTGAATATTGCATTCCGCCTTATTTCAGTCGTTATTTCATCATACCCGCCCGTTTAACCTCACACCGGAACCGATCGTCTTCACATCATAAACCACAACTGTTAAATCATTAAGCAACGTTAACGGAGGTATGTTTCTTTCAATATATAGGAGAGTAAAGAATAAAAATGGAAGTCTCTGCTGCAGCGAATATCAAAAACAGTCAACCATCTGCTATAAACGACCGCCCACGATCACTTGTATACAAATTAAGTAACGAAAACTTTGGAAGCGAAATAAGCTCGTGGATCAGAGCTCCAACACGCGAATTACGCCGAGTAACAGAATGGAAAATAATTCTAGTGTGATGAAACAATCGCGGTGAAGGAATTCGTACAATGAAGTTCTGGCCATGGTATTCGTGGCAGGGTGGACGACATAAGAATCGTGCACGGTGGATCGGTGTGGGGGATGAAAAACAAATGCTAATGAAGTATCAACGACACCCGTCACGTAGTATGGGCCCAGCTTGTCCAACGATTGCGCTCATCCCTTCCATTCTCCTGTGTACGTATGCGTGTGTGTGAACTTCTTCATCTTTCTGTAACACCGTCCATTCTCTTCAGTCCTCCCCTTCTATCCCGCCCCTTTTCCCTTTGCAACCACATGGCCGCGGCTGATACACGTGACGGAGGTTCACAAGAGAGAATTACGAGTATCGATTTACGCATATATGCTCGTGAAAGGATGGAATGCTTCTTCTGTCTTCTTTTGCAAGGATTCTATGGTACGTGAGCGTTAATTCATATTTGGTTGCGAAGCGCGTGTAAGTGCTGCTGGTAAATATAGAAACGAGAAAGACCATTTTTGTCGCCATTTTGAGTAGCGGTTTAAGTAGGTATTTTGTGAATATCATATAGCAAAGAAAATTCGATATAATACTGGAATTAGTTTGGTCTAAACTGTTTCGATTAGGTTATGCATTTTATGAAAGGAAGCTTGACGGAATTAGTATAGTGAGTTTAGCGCATACGTATGAATATAAAATTCAGAATGATTTCTCTGACATGAGGAATGAAAACA
Organism: Eufriesea mexicana; assembly: GCF_001483705.2. Classification (NCBI taxonomy): domain Eukaryota; kingdom Metazoa; phylum Arthropoda; class Insecta; order Hymenoptera; family Apidae; genus Eufriesea; species Eufriesea mexicana. The sequence continues at coordinate 543,345 of NW_016917307.1, forward strand.
GAAATGATGTGAAAATGATTATGTCGCCTATTATGTCTTTACAGAATTTTGTCGCGTGCTTCCTACGTATTCTAAATTAACGCAGCGTCACGTTTATAATATGATGTTACTTGTAGCATTTCTTAAGGTTTTTGTTATACTGGGGTGAATGTTGTCTCACAGACCTCGGAACGTAGGTCACTCTAGATGTTTGGGAATAAAATTTATTCCAAGCCATGTGGTTTTAGTTGAATTAACTGGCCATGGTCAGTAGTAATTAAGAATTTTGTCCTCTGCGATTCATATTCTACATACCGTTAGCCAATAACCTAATATTTTGTGAAGAAAACACTAGCGACTACATCTAATTGCAGGTAATTATTTTCCATAGGAAGGCGGGAAACAAATTCTATGTTAAATATAAAAACTCGTTTCAAACGAAATAAATTATTAATGTTGAAATTAAAATATTTAGCCGCTTTAATACCGTTATGGATGATTAAACATCTCCTAACAATATTCCAACAGATTTCGAAATAAGTGAACCTCAAACCTGCGCTGAACGTTATAATTCTTCTTATTACTAGTGGCACAGGAGCAAAGGGATTTGATTCGAAATAATGAATTGCTCCGCTTAAAGATGAAATTGAATTGGTTCTAAAAAGAATTAAGCGAAGCTTTGCCAATTCCCGAGAAATGAGAATGCACTCGAAACATAAATCGAAGCAGATTTATCTACGAATATATGGCAATCGTTTACATAATTATACCAAATATGTGCAGCTCACTTTTCCCTCGCAGATAGTAATACGATTCTCGTGTAAGTGCAGATTGCGTGTAAAACGTTAGGGCGAGTGTTCCGTTGAATCAATAATATATTCGATGTCCAATTCTTGCCACAATTCGTTTAGAACATGCCATCAAGCACGCACAAATATACTCAAAGCAACGAATTCAATGTATCGTAAAGTTAATTGCCATACACGTAACTATTTTGATAGAAATAATAGCTTTACATCTTAAAAAGTACAATAAATATCGAACTAGGTGTATTCCCTATTATCATAATTACATCAGCGTATATCAACATTACTCCAATGAATTAAGGCATAATTTTGAATCAACGTCAACAAAAATTTCCAATTAATTAACCAAAGCATACGTCAAAGTTCTAAACAATTTTCTACCACAAATTGGCAGTAAATCCTTCGCGAAGTTAGGCAATATTACGTGCAGACATACATAAAAAATTTCCACTGAGGTGACCAAACGTCTCGCTGACATCATAGCCATTCGAAAGACAACAGGTACTGGTGTGTGGTCCTCCGTGAGTCCGAGATCTAGCAAATTCTCTGTGGGCACCTTCTCATTACTCTCGTCGATTGTGCACACGTTGGACGATTTTAGAGGCAGTTCGGGCCGGGTGCATTTGCTACGGCGGAACTTCTGACGCTCCTAAGTACATCGGTCGGGGTGCCGAGGGAACGGAAAGGCGAAATTTTGGAAGAAAAGTTGGAACATGGAGCGGAGATCCCTTTGGTCTGTGAGGAATTTAGAGAGGGTCATAAGATAGCGGCACTGCGGGAGTTGAGTATTGTATCAAGCTTGATAGGGCATGTGGAGTGGATAGGCATTTATCAGATTGGCAATCCAGAGTCACTATGCCAAGCAAATGATGGACGTACTTCAGTCAAACAATTTCAGAGTGCGTGTTTGCTGAAGATGAGGAGTATTCATTTTGTAACCAAGGACCTAGATCACCTCTTGCTTACCAAGCATATCTTCGCCTTTGTTCCACATTCGTGGTAGAGTATATCTTCGCAGACCCTCTGCTTCCTCAGATTCTCACAGCTGTGTTCCAAGTTTTACTTTCCATGCTTCGTTTATCTTCGAACCTGCAACGAAGAGAGTTGCAAGTCTTTCAACAGTTCGTTTGGAAATTGACGAAAAATAGAAGGTAGATTACGTTTCACCAAATATCCGAAGGAAAATATGGCTGAGAATAAGAGAAAGGTATTTGTGAGTGTTGTAGATAGATTGAAGGGTGGCAAGGATTTAGAATTTACGTGTTTGCTCAGAAATGTGAGATTGCTAACTCATTAAAATGCATTGTTAACATTAGCACCATTTGCCCGTAACAAGTACCTAAATATCATATACCTCATTGATGGCAATTAACCATTTGCACTCTACGATTTTTTGGCCAAAGTATGGCAGGGGCTCAAAGGTTCTCCGTTACAAAGTTGAGGATAATTTTCGGAGCAGGAGTAAGAAATCGGACGGTAATTAACAAGTAGAGTTATTTGAATTCAATACCTCGCACACCGTTACATTATTTGGAATTTGACATATTAACGAACATCGAGCTCCAAATTTTATCAAATGGCGAATGAAGTGCGCCTCTCAAGCGCAAATGGTTAAATCGTTATAATGAAATTAAGAGAGCATACATAATTATGATCGCGGTCGAATAAAGGTCGATAGTGATACAGAGATTCAACAGTTGTAATATTAATTGGCAACAACAACATAAGTATGTGGGAATGACAATAACGTTACGAATTATTTCACAAACTGATTAAACGACAATTACCATCGGATGCAACTAAAGCTCAGCATGACCATATATGATCATACCAATGGTCCAACGCGTTACCCACGGATTCTCCGACTGACCTGGGCCTTGTGTATTCGACCCTCGCTCTCCCGGTAACAGAAATGCTATGTGTACATGGTGGAAAATGTGCGATACTACACTTATCTTGCAGTAAACAACATTCCCGGGAATTACGAAGACAGTGTATCTAAAGTTAGTCAACTTGTCCACTTGGTAATTCCATTGATAATATGTGTTTTACAGTTCTTGTCATTGGTGAATTATTTATGGAGTCTCCAAAGGATTCAAGCGAGTGCTTTGACGAAGTATATCATGTAATTTATTTATAAGTATATATTCCTAGAAGTGACATATCTTGTCAGATTCAGCGAAGAATTAGGTAAAGTTTCATAAAGTATCTTGGGTAATTATTTAAGGAACATGAATTGAAAGCAGAGATATCTTTGCCGCGATATATATGGTTCGACGGGGATTGAGAATTATGTCAAATTTGGTGTTAGCTGATTAATTCCAAAATATGCACCGAAGATGTTAAATGGACTGCTAAATCCGTTTAACACGTTTACTGTATAAGCTACACATTCGGACAGCTCTACGAAGCACTTAGCTTTGCCACACGTGTGTGGCAGAAACTATGATGTATAATGCAGTTTCGGGTAAAGGTATGATGAATACATGTGCTACTGAAAATCTACATTAATCAACCTTCATAGGATAGAATGTGAAGGTGTGTGACGATGTTACAGATAACATTTTCTTAAATCTATACGGAATTATTAACAAATGAATGCCATAATTAAATTCGGTAATAGTTAAAACCGACTACGAACGTCTAAATGTACAGACAAGAGATGGAATTGGAATTCGTTGGTCGTGGACGCCAATTTTTATAAAGGAATTGGTACGCGATCTCCAACCTTTGCAAGAGTCGGCAATTCGTGTGACTATTGTTCTATCCGGCCTACGGCAATTGCTCTAAACAGAGCGAAAGTGTCTCGGAAAACGTCCTCATCTATTGAAGCAAGGGATTGAAATACTGACATTAACTGCAGTTTGACCCGTGCATCTGATGTAATCGAAATTACATCATTCCAGTGTAGCGTCAACGATTGCATTACTCACTACTCACGAAGATTAAGTATTATGGAAATGTGCTTCATGTAACCTATTCCGCCAGGCGTAGCGGAAAAGCGGGTTTTATCTGGTTCGCGCCAATACTTTCACTGCTGCAAGTACGGTATCGCGTGGACTAAAGGTTTTGGAGGCATAGTCAGTATTAGGTTTGTAATTAATGTACGTACATGAAAATTCAATACTGTGTATAATTATTGGAGGACTTATTTCGTATAATGTAACTAATAGTATTAAATTCATAGTACTAATATTAACATAAGACCTTGGTACCTTGTCGCATAATAAATTAAACAAGTACTTCAGATCATAAATTTTCACTTCATTAGCTGTAAGCACGTTTCAAAATTCAAGTTGATGAGTATCTTAGTAGCTTACTTGTAATATACGATGAAATGCATATTATGACATTCTCCGTAACCTAGTTAGTGTTATGTCCTTCATTGTTGATTTCCCGTCGATAAAAAGATATGTGTGGCACATATGCCAAATTTAATCTATTAACTTACATTTCGTTAGAATAATTTCTAGATGCTTTATATCTTCGAAGCGCAGAAGGATATCTAAGGTTTCCTGTAGATAGCAAATGTCGTAAATTTTGTTCGTATCCCTCAGCTTTGCATGGTTTTCCTAAAATTGCTCCTTCGAAAACGGTACAAATTACCAGGACTCATAACGTGGAGGTGCCTACGCATCGTGACCCAACCTACGCCCTATTGGAGAAGCCTGCTGGCGATATCTGTTTCAAGAGATCTAACCTAACTCGGAGCGAAGGAGGTCAAAGTGAGACTACAGACACTTCATCACACTTCGTGTCCTACAAGAAGCGTTTCGGACGTAAATATTAAAATATATGCGCGGCTGACGCAACGATAGCATACTACATTTCAGCAAGATCTAATATTTCCAAGTTCCCGAAGATTTGGGTAACCAAATAAGAAAATCTCGAGCAAAGAAGGACTAAATTGTAATCGCCAAACGCCTGAACGAGTTCGAGATTATTCAGAGAACCGACTTACATACGAATCGTATCCCTGCGTACAAGACAACTCCATGCTCAGCATCACGATCTTGCCTAGCCCACTTCAGCCATTGCCGATTTGCCATGACTTAGACGTGAACAATGGTAGTCCCCGAAACAGTGATCCTGCCAGAGCCGCAAGGAGAGTTCTGCGTGAGCTTGTAATCGGACAGACATTACAAGCCCCTGCCCCATGGGGTAGAACTCAATCATCCAAAGTGTTATGACCGTAGACACATGCCGGTCCAACAAGAGGCCTGTGCCCTTGTAGCGTACGACCAGTGCTGCTGGAAAGTCCCATTGACTCAAGAAGGGACAGTGACGCGAAGGCCATCCTGGAGCACTATGCATGATGAGATTGACGGTGGCATGAATGAGTATCGGCGACAAGTCGTGACGACGTCTTACCATGCACGGAATTATCGAGTACACAGAAGTACGTCGCGTGGGCTTGTTGGTACTTTGGGACAATCGCGATTATCGGGAGAACAATTATGATCTGTTTGGTAAACGAGAGGGACAACAGAAGTAGAATATGGAATAGACGTGTTCGCTCCCAGTTATGTAGCTAACCCTTCTACAAATAACGCGCACGTGAGTCTTAGCCTAGTAATCTATGTTAAAGCTATTTATAACCACTTAAACATAAACGCCAGCATCCCTCGTCGTCCAATAATGTCTTCTACCTTGTAACTCTTTGTGTCCTAACGCACGCATCCTTCTTCGGCCAACGATGTCTTCCAGATTATATCTTGAAAAACGTGAATGCTGAAAGGAATATTAATTTAAATTTAAATCCGAAAGGAAACGGATTAGTTAAACGAAAGGAAATAGAATCGAGATGAGTAGACACCTTCAACGATAACGAAATGGAAGGATTAATCCATCAATGCGACGGAAACCACTCATCGATGAAATAAATCCGAATTCAAGATATCAAACCAACCATGAAGTAATTCGAAAATGGAAATATGTTGATTCTGGAGTAAAACAAGTCCGCGGAGTGATGTACACGTTCAACGGACAATGGCTATCGACTAGTCAGAGGATGTAGACATTGACCACCATTCATCTCCGCCTCATCACCACCCTAACCCAATGCCACGACGAACCACTCCGCCGACGAACCCCTCGAAGCCTTAGAAGTTGCTATACAGACGTAAGAACGACAACTGAACTCGAGACCAAACCTGCGAATTCAGATAATAAAACTATAAAGCATGTACGTAGATTAGTCTTGGGAAGGATCTGATTAGAAACTGAAACGGTGAGATATATTGTAGAAAACAACGATATGTCTGAATCGAAACGAGAATATAAAGCCGAAAGAATACTTTATAGAGATTTATTTACCAAGGCGAACTTGCCCAAATCTGACCCTAAGGAAGGTCGCCAAGGTCCCATTGGTGAAGTTGCGGAAGTGCGTGCTCCAGACCTCGAGGTACGTCGACCAAGCTCCACCCGGCACGGACATGACAAGTCGCGCGGTGCCCCTTTTATATGAGCCTCAATCGGTTTCCGAAATCGGCCGTGGATTTTCGAATTTTGCCGATTTCGTTAGTAATTACTTTTTCTCTATAATAGTTGATATGTTATTCTCTTTTCCTATTCCTACCTTAAATATATGATTCGGGCCATTTGCTATTAACAATGTGAATTGGATGTTAACAATAAATTCAATAATTTATACAGAACTAATAACACCATTTGCGGGTTTTCTAAATTAAGGTATTCTCTTGTACACATCACTATGTCAAGTTAACCGTACTACTTTTTATATGTATGGCTTTCAGTTTGAGCATATATACATTACTGTTCTATCAATACTGTTCTTCATCGTAATATTTCTTCTTGGTGGTTTCTTCTTCAAAGAAATGTAAAGAATTCTCTACTGTGAAGCAAATGCGTATCATATAATAAACGTTCTATGAAAATCCAAGAATATTCGTATGAATAATGGTCAGAGAGTTATTTCTGATCCCTTATAGCTATTTATAATTATTCAGAAGCAATAATAATTTTAATTAGAGGCATTGATTAACTCGGGATACTCTCACCAGACTTGTAAGACAGGAATGGACCTCCTATTGTTCTTACTGCTTATTCTTGTATTAATTCATTTATTTTTTTATCCTGAGTATCCTAGAGCAACATAGACTACGCATTCGTTTTTCATAAAGTATACTCTAAAAGAATTACCAAATGCTTGTCACAGATTTAAAAAGAAGTTGAAATTTATTAGACCGTGCTACCTAGAGATATCTGTTCCCTTATTAAGATCATTTAACCAGTTATACGAGAAATCTGTAACTAAATCTTGTAAGTTACCTCCGTTCTATTCATATTTATCACAAATTCATCCTCTGAGCATTTTGCTAATAACAGTAAACTTAATAATTCGTATATTCTTTGATCGCAAATTTAATTGGCTGCTTAATAGTTATGTAGCAAGTGCTATTTTCCTATAGTCAGCTTATAATAGTTGTAGCTCAGTACCCTTATTATCATTTCAAAATTTGCATAGCTAGTCTTATTTGGATGCTATGAGGTATTCAAGGGCAAGAAATTTCGGTCCTAATACAACGTTTACCATTTATACCTTTAAAATGTATATACAACTTTAAAAAGTATATCAAGGTTTCGAATTATTTATTCCTTCTGTCCATAGTCCACACCCCATACCATTAGATTTATATTAGATATCTTATCTGCACAGTCAACATATAATATATTTAAATATACGTTTCACATATACTTAAACGTGGCCAAAGGACCAACTATCACCTTCCAGTTTCGCTTCAATCTTACACCGCGAAGATTTCCAATTTAGGAAAGCCTCTCATCGTAGACACCACTCAAACCACCCAATACTCCTCCCTCGATGCTCTCCTCTGTAAAGTCTCGTCTCTCCTCATTTTCCCAAAAATTGTTTCGAAAAGTTTCTCATCTATTTCTCACAGAGGTGCTCCTCCAATGTACATTGTCATATACATACTCAGATGATGCTTCATCGTTCATCCAGCCTTTATTTCGTAACTTATCCTCGTAATTCGTCCCGTCCGCCATCTACTTAGCCAATGACGTCGAAATAATTCACGAGAGAGAGGATCGAATCTTCTTGCACAGGCATAACCGGGGCAGCATGGCGGTACGTCCTAGCCGCAACGAGATAAGGAAACGCTAAGGACAAACTTATCGATGGTGGTAAAATATGCGAGTTTGATAAGCCTTATCCTATCTCAGATGGAACAGAACGCATTCGGACGAAGTTACTCGTAAGCTTTCACGTGTTTGTCAGAAACATGCACGCTGGAGTCCTGGCCTTAAGCCTAGATTCGAACCTGTACGTCGAGCCTCGTACATCGAACATGTTATCGACACTGATAAATCCAATACGAGTCAAGTGGGACCCTACATCTCTGCACTCTACTGGCGTCGCTATAAAGGGATAAATAATCTGCACCTCATTACTTGGTTTTCTTCCTTCAGAAGGTACAGGACTAGACAGCGTCAATCTGTAATCTCCTTTCCTTTCTGAAGCAAAACTCTCTACCTCGAATAGCGCCTCACTATGATATCAGCGCAATATGGTGAATCATAAGAGAATTTCCATGGCGCGAAGTATTTATAGAGTTTGATTTGGCTATGGTGTTAATGAAGCAGTTGGGACTCTTTTGGAGAATATGTGAACAAGTGGTCGCAGTTTCTACGAAACACCAACTATTGTAAAAATTGACGTGAAATTAGTGTATGCAGGTACTAAGGGATGAAGAGTCATGTGAAGGGAAGTGACGTGATTTCGATGATTAAAAAGCTTATATACCGTAGAATCTAATAAACCGAATCTTAGAATTAGTTAAAGTCTAATTTGGGAAATGCACGTATAACTAGTGTAAATATGCACTACAATATTAATGTAGGATAGAGAAACAATACATCATTGCAAAAATGCGTAAGTCCAAAATATGTCGTTACGAATGTATGAGTGAAAATTTGGGTACCGTTAATCCGTATATTTTAAATTCGTTTGCATGGACCCTATAAGATACATCATAGATCCATCGCTCATACAAATATTACCCATACATTTAGAATGAGATATTTACTCACTTTCTACAATTTTCCTATTATATTCCCTTCCATACATAATATTTACATAATACTGTAAGTATTTCTAATGCTACAGAATTACTTGAAATTGTTCATTACAACTTACTCTCACGAGCAATTTCTCATCCCTTTGCACACCGCTTGTACCACTGTATCAGCCTCGCTGAACTGTAATCTGTTATTTGTTTTCACCTTCTGTAGCCAGTTAAATGAAAACACTGAATAAGAGAGAACTTTAAGGAAACCCGCAAACGTCTTTAATTCTTCCTTTCAAAAGAAAATTTCTATTTCTAATATATCTTCCAGTGCAGACATCTGACTAGATTCACTATAGATGGAGCAACTAAAAATGTTTTTAAACGGCAGAGGAATAATAGTTGCTGCTATTATTGTAACTGACAAGGTTCAACCATGTCTTATTGCCGGTATTGCAAGAAATATATTCGCTGTAACTTTCTGAGCCTAGTCCTGCATTCACTACATGTCTGTCCAAGTATCGCCACAAAATAGATTGGATTTAACCGATTCGCCGACAGAATCATCTACGGGGTTTATGATTACGTTACAGTAAATGTAAAAGTGAAGGACAGGCAATAAGGCATATCGAGATGTCGGTAATCCAGCGACACACTGTAACGAGGACGCGGTACATCTCTAACGTATTCACAGTCGATCGAAGGATGGTAAACGAATATGCACCGAGGGGCGTCATCGTGGAGATACCTGATCGCAGTGGTCGATGCCTCTTGGAGAGGTAAAACGAGAATGTGGAATAGAATGTTTAACAATATGTGCCTCTTATCACCTTCTTTGATTTCCAATGCCGAACGTTCAGAAGGTAGTGAGTTGGAAGGCCAGTACTTACACGCGCCGTGAAATCTCGATTGTGTCCCGGTTTTCAGTTATGTGTCAGTTTACTATTGAGTATTAATGCTTCGTACTTAAAAACTGATTGTCTTACTAATATCTTGATGGAAATGGTTTCAACTCTTGTATAGATGTGACTGTCCCACGCGTTTCTTCATTTTTGTTAGATACTCTCGGTTTAGTGTCCTTCAGCAGTGGATTCGAGACGTGGTATTGATATGCAGAAATTTGTACTAGTGTCTCTTGTTTAATATTGGAGCTTCCGGGATGCAACGTATGTCTGAATAAAGTACACACATTATATGAAGCAATTCAAAAGTGATAGGAGAGTGCAGATAATACTTCCCTTACATTAGTGATAAATATCAAGGAAAATTTTAAAGTAAAATGTGTATTTTTAATATAATTATGGAAACAGGAATTCAGGAGTTCGGTACATCTACGGGTTTGGTAGCACTGACGTTAAGTTTTATTTTCGATAATACGAATTTAGTATATGTAACTCATATAACGAGTTTCTATGAATGTATGGCAAGCTTTGCATTGAAGTATTTATGATTTCCTATTTCGATTATTCTTTATTCTGACATTATTCGGTAATGTTATCCATTCTTAATGTTCTACTGTGTTCAAAAGGAGCAGGCCTTTAGGAACGCCTAGCACACCCGTTACACTTTTATAGAAACCATTGATGCTATTAATTCAATGTAAATATCCATTATTTGTCATTTCCGTTTCGTATCTTTAATTCTTTCGATCAGGAACATCCTCTTAGACCAAACGCTTTTTGTGATTCAATAGATATGAAGGTATCACGAGAAAGGAATTAACCAGAAATATCCATTCTCCTTTAATTCCTGAATTTGATAAATCTCACTTGTTGGAAGAGAATATTCTTGTATCTTAAAGTAATATAATAAGTATTCTAATATTCTAATACTTCATTACAGTCTTATGCTGTTAGAAGTGATAATAAAAATAAATAAAGCTGGAATTAACTTATTAGGTTCTAAAATATAAGCTTGTAAGGAATAGAATTTCAAACCCGTTAGATGGAATGAAGCTGCTTTTAATTTACAATTCCCAACGCATTTAATAAGTCGAAGCACATATTGAATTTCTAAACTAAGTGTAAATGCGTACAATTAGTACGCAATACATTAAACCTTAATTCTGCTTTCCTGCGAAAAATGGCTCAGAATATTCTCCTCCTGCATTTATTTATAATGAAAATAGAACTGTTTATCGTGAGCAGTATCCAGTATGGAATACTTAAATCAGATTTGAGGTCTAACTGTTTCACAGCACGTGATATTTGATAGAAATGCAACAAAGTTATTACAACAAACTTATCTCCAGTATATCGATTCCCCGATTATTGTAGTTCATTATAGTCAATCCTCGTTCTTGATTCCTTAATATATAAATGAGTACACAGGTACACTGTTGGCAGTCGGTTAAATGTAATTCTTGGAGTTAGTGTCAAATATTGGTAAAGATGTGAAGCAGAGACTACAGTTATGGTAGTGGCAAAATTAACCTATGTCCAAGATAATAAAAATATTGAAAAAGTATAAGTATCTGAGTCTTTGTTCCTCTGGCATTGACAGTGTGGACGAGATTCTCTTAATGGTATGCGTTTCCATTGAATTAATTAATAACGCATTTAACAGTAACAGATGACAATAATAAAATTTCTCTGAAAGAGTATTTCTGCTGTACCAATTATGCTTAACGTAACATTAGTTGATATAACTGATTGTGTTTCTGTTGAAGGGATACTGAAGTTAGTGAAAAATGAAACCGTTTCCAAAATGAACACGTGAAGATATATTCCTCAACCAACCGGTTAATAATGTTCTGTCTCGAAACCCTTGTTTGAATATAGTCTAATTAGTAATCTGGTAATTAATCTTTGCATTGGTAATTACCGGCGTGGTTAATTAAAAGCAATTAGGTTAAATCCATATCTTCAGTGGAAAATTGCCCCCACTTTTGACATTCAAATATAAACTTCAATCCTGCGTCCTATATCATATTATTCTAAATAAGCTTCTCGCAAACCTTTTATTAATTATATGCATGGCGTGTTAGAATAATATTAATCGGAAGAATAAGTAGTTAAATTCTCGATGGTATAATTAAATCGGTGACACTCATTCATCATTTTTTAAGGTAACTCAGTTTTCCCCCGTTTTCTTCTCAACCATCTTCTAAATTTCATCGTTTCATATATAAAATTGAAATAAGGTATGATATATATTGTGACTTAAAATTAACATGCATTCTAATACTACTAATAATGAACGCAGTAATTTAGGAGCATTCGTTAATATCTATTTATCCTAATTATACATATTTTCTTTTTTACTTTCTAGATACTAATTGCTATTTCTTATTACAAGGCCTCCAAATGACCAGATTTTCAAATTCAATTACCCAAATAGCTATCTCCACACAGTATTTGTCAAAGATTAACTACACCATACAAATTCAACTTACAATAATCAAAGCGAAGGTCCTCCATACTGACCACTGTATTTCCACATTTACGCACTGTGCGGTAGAAAAAGGATGTAGAACTTTCAGCGAGAGTAGGATAATAGTTGCTCTTCTTCGTCCGCTTCGGTACAAAAAATTGAAGAATACGTACTCTTAATGTACACTATTCCTCATCGTGATTTCATTCCCCTTTGTTAATCTTTTGCACGTTACACGCATCCAAATCTCCCTCGCTTCGCATGCAACTCTTGATACCCAGAATGTTCTAGCTCACCGTACAACAGGCGAATATGGTAACACTCGAGATACGTTTAATTCATGTTCCGGTAAAAGACATTGTTAAAAATCAGCGTTTAAATTTTGTTTTAATCCTCAAGCTTTCGTTTCCATTCTTCCACATCAGAACAATGCACGTTTCAAAATTTTGTAATTATTCCCTTCGAACAGAATTCTGACACGAGTCCAAATTCTTAATGATACAAAACATAGATATTAATGAATATCATTTATAAATAGTTTAGTTCTGCTTGAACGTACAGCAGTGTCTCAAATGCTAAATAAGTTATGAAAATAAATTTTAATGAAGTGTAAGCAATTAAGTTAGACTTAAATTAATAGGTTATTTAAGGGTATAAATTGTGAATCGAATAAGGGGAATTTACGACATATATAAAGGGAAATAAATCGATAAGTGAAAGGGTGTTGTTAGCGTACCTTATTTGCCAAGAATGGGAAATCCGATGAATAATAAGCGATACGCAGGCATATCTTCGGCATGTAATTTATAATGCAGAACGCACGCTGATTTTTCTCCTCAGGCTTTTCGGCGTGTGATGCCCTACAAGGAATGCAAAACACACTGCTTAAAGTGAACATGCACTGACTTCCAGCTATTCCCTAGATCCATCCCTTCACGAGATTCTATTTCCTTTTCACCAACTCCTTGTGCAATGTGAAGGCGAAAATCCATCTGAAAGAACCGGTAAGTCTCTCATAATTTAAGTTTGAGGCATTACTTTCATTTTAAAAGTTTGCTTTTAAAAGATGCATCGAGTAAGGAAAGTTATCATGTATTGATGCATCGTTTCAGCAATTGCTATTTCTTTTGTGACGTCTAGAAGTTCCAACTTCCATCTAGAAATAATTGGACTTCCTTGTCTCAAGGCAAAAACAGAAATTTCGGAATACCCTATAATTAATTTTTGGAAAAGATTGGGAAAGGATGTGTAGTATATTATTTTGTAGAGCAGGAGTAGATATCTCGAAAAATTTGTCTTGGAAGACACACGTATCGCTCATATCCTTTAAGCAAGGAGTAGTCAAATATTGTGCAATTATATACAATAGTCTCTGTCCGTTAGGAAACTAAATTACGATCTAGAATGGTATCTTCAAAATAAATATTATAAGCAACCATGGATATTAATTGATGGCGAAATTGATAAAGAATCGATATACAAATGATCTAATATTTTCAACCTTTTCCCACAAAACAATTATCTTCGTTAGGTATCGGTGGATATCATTCGTAGCAACGTTCTTCGTATTTAATGCTGAATAATGACGAACTGTAATTCAGTGGTTTAGAACAGTAACTTCGATATTCAGAAGACTAATTCGAAATTTCTTCCCCTACAAGCAGTACTCCATTTTTTAAAATCAGTTCTAAAATCGTCGATTGTCCTCCACTCACAATTTTTTCCGATAAAAAGACGATACTTTTTCCCTTCCGTGGCATTATTCCTCATCATAAATTATGTATAAGGACGAATTTTAAATTAGTCATGCCTAGCATGGTAATTTCAATATTAAAAGGACTAGTCTAAAATTTCTCCCGGAGGATGTGAGTTCCTTTTCTGCACCTGGCATTCTATATCAACTTCTCAATTACAAATTTATTAACTATTCTCGTTTCTCAATTTTTTTCCCCATGGAAGGAATGTATTCCTTACCCTTTATGTTGAATAATGACGAAATATGAATCTGTCATATCTAGGATACCATTTCAGAAAGAAACCACGAATCGGCGATTGCCAACAAAAACAGCTTATAATCTGATAAATGTTTTGTAAATAGAAGTGGAAAAGTCGTTTTGGGTAACAAAATTAAGTTCGCTGCTCCCTATGGCGATGTGAAACGTAGGTTAGGAAGAGCATAATAGCATGGTCCTCGACGACAAAGGCAGCGTCCTTAGATATCAATTGTGACCGGCACGAGTGCGAGTTGCTTGGTGTTCGAAAGAGAAATAAATTACAGTGAGTCTTTCTCTGTTCTCGTTTCGTTGCTAGGTGTCCTTTCCTTCGTTAAAATAATTTTATAAGTTATGAGGTGGTGTCATTACGTTATTGTTGCTCTGTCAATCTTTGGTGGCGCAAAGCTAGTTTTCGCCATCCTAAAATTTAGTCATTTAGTAATTCAGTAATTTAGAAATTTTGTAATTTCAACATTAAGGATACTATTTCCGAATGTTGGAAAAATGTACTGAATAAAAATACTGGAAGATTGATCATATTACGGTAGTAGAAGGTGAATCGGTATATCAAGTAGTATGAATGTTAATTGAAGGTTTGTGAACAGGCACTTTTTCCACTGTAGGTTTGGCATTAAATCGAAATACATTTCATTCGTGAACGTATAAGATATGGGAGGAAATAAATTTTTATTTATTTGTGATTAGGTGGAAGTATGTGTGAAACTGAAATATCGTACAGCATAAAATGGAAAATGGAAATGTTAAATTTGACTTGGTGGAATCTCTGAATTTTAATTCTTATTGGTGTCGATAAGACTTGGAATATGCATGGTAGGTTATAAATAATTCACTTTTTAACTTTTCCTTCCCACTTTCTGTTATAACTTCTCTTGTCATAGAGGCTCCATTAAAGTACATTTAATTAGGACATTGCTTCCTTTCGATACCCGTTATGTAATTATTACAATATTCTTATGTACATTTCGTATCCTACCATATTTCATTGCAATTTTCTTATAAAACAGCATTATTTTCCACGCTTCGATGAAAGGATGACGTTTATAACACAGTAAAGATAGTTTAGGGGCTGGAAAAGTATATTTACAATGTTTTATCGCAATTGAATGTGAAGCTGCACCTAGACACGGTATATGCAAACAATATTGGTAAATAATTCTGTCTGAGCAAGGCTCAAAATTAACAATTTCTGAAACAATTACTGGGACCAGTCGTTCCAATTGTTTGTGTACACGATAAAATCATACTGCACCAGTTACAGTAGAAAATAATAATTTTAATAATAGTATTTCCCGAGAAACTGCTTCTTAACACAGTATAATTGAGACGACGAGCTTTCAAAGTCCAAGAAACAAAATGGCCATGAAAATCCTAGGGAGCATGCGTTACAGCAGAAAGCTCTACTTATTGGTTCCGTCAAGCCCGGATCGGACTTGACGGACCCCATTTGCAGCAGCAGAACGCATCCCAGTCACTCACGTATCTTTAAATTACGCGCCTATTCGCGCGTTTTCCGCTCGATGCGAGGAATTGATGACAGACACGACGTTTCGTTTGAAAATTGCTGGAACGTAACGTCCGATTGTGCTTTGTTTAAAGACAAACGCCGCTAGGTCGTAGATTGGAACACGCTCGGCTGAAGCCATGCTGCTGGCGTCCATGCAAAAGGTAACAGGGCCAAATAATTAGAACATTGCCATTATGGAGCACCGTGACCTATTGCTAGTCGTCGGCTCACGGCGTATACATTAGGCTCGCCGTCTACAATCGGAAAATGACTGCTCGTTAGCGTTCGCTATGTGTTGTACCGCGACGACATTATTATGTTCCGGAGTCGTAAACATGGTATTTGCGACTAGTGCTTTTTCTTAGAGATAGAGACTGTGTGTATCGCATCTTGTTTCTATGCTCAATGACTTTCCGTTGCATACAACTATTTGCAAACGCGGATCTACGCTACCATAGCATTTGAGCAGTTATAACTTTGCGAGGAGAGATCCGAGAATATCACTTACGGGCTCTATATAAATGGTAAAGCCGTACACTTGCGTCCTTCGAACGAATCTCGCTTGGACGCTTTTGTACAGGAAGCCATAGACGGGCTTTGGGTTAAGAGATTGGGGAAGTCTTAAGAATTCAATTTCTTTTAGAAATTTATTCCTGGACTCCAAATTGGGGAAAATTAGACAACTGTGGAGACCCCAAGGAATTTATTATAAGATTTTTGACTGCTCGGTGATTTCTTTCCAAATAAATTATTCCATTAACCTCCCAACCTGTTTACGATTGCTTTGAAGACCTGATAGGATTTTACTTGTCCTTCTTCAGTATGACTGGTGCGTGTTAATTGAATTGCATCCTGTGCATATTCTGCCACATAAATCTTTAAATTAGCAAAATGTAGATGGTATGCTCTTCATTGAATCTGAAGATACTTGGAAACAAAAAGTGGCGCATTAACTTTCAATGTGTGACTTCAGTGGCTTTATAAACCGTAATTTAACGTAATGTAAAAAAGAACATTTTTTTATAGAAACCACCAGTGTTCCAATTACTACAAATCTTCAGCAAGGAACTGCCGCTGCCTTCTACAATAAAACAGTGTTAATACATATTCAATCCCAGGACGCGGAAGTAAGGCTCACGATGGTATGCAAACGATATACATAGTAGCGTATTGCGCTAACCGCTTACACTACGATAGCGAGTCTACGTTGTCGTGAGTTTCTCATACTAAATCTCATAAATATCAACTGAACTAGCATTAGGCTGAAATTACATGGAGCGCATATTAACGAGCGCTAAATTTGAATAGATCCAAAAATTGACAAGATTTTATTTAAAATAGGATGGGTACGTATGGTGCCAATTAATATTTAGTACCAAAATTATGCTGAATTCCACGTAAATATATCTGGACGTAATAACTTGAGATAGATCTAGTAGAAAATTAGCATTAACTCGTGCGTTAAACCTGCCAAACTACAAATTCAAAACTGCTTCCGTACGTTTTACTTGTAATTCCCCACTGAATTGGTCATTGCCTTGCCCACATGATTGCGTGGTATTGCGTCCAATATAAGTTAAATAAATTTTCTTTTATTCTTTCAAATTCCTTTTTCCATTTCCAATTAGTGGGTCAATTAACCTGTGCTAGGTTTAGCGTTAAATATCAAATGACGATGCGTGGAGTTTCGGAATGAAATAATTCCACGCATTAATTAGTAACCGATACTTCGTACACCGCTTTAAGGAGTTTCGTCGCATTATCAGCGGGAAATCTTCGAACCGCTGTTTTTCCGCAACGATTGTAACGCCGAGGGCATGTGTTGAATATGCCCTCCTTTGATGAATCTCTGTCCACGGTCAAATTCCAATTCCTCCGCGCCTCCTTGCCAAGATAAATGCTAACTGGCGCGTAATGGAAGTAAGTAACGCGCGTTTCCGTCTGTTCTGACGACATTGTATAATATTAGCGGCGGCGTGCTGCGGGCATTTCAACATTCCCCTGGCAAACGTGCGAGTCAACGAAAATATACGGCTTCGCGGATTTAATTCGAATGCATTTTGCACTCGCTCGAGACGGAAAAGCAAGAAAACGAACTGACAATTCAACGAGCCGGAATACCAGAACTGGCTGCAGGTTCGATATCGGGTAGCAATCGGTATGATTTTCCGTGCGTTAAGGATTCCACCGGAGATCTGCTCCTTGTTTTCCTTGGAAGCTCTTCGCATTCCTTTCCGTTCTATCCTACTGGGTCATTTGTTATGGGAATGTTTGCTTACACACATGGCATGGATTTATTGTTGGATTCATGGTTCTCGGTAATTTTGCTGTATGCATTAGAGCGTTATGCAATTCGATATTTTAATTAATGTTGGCTGCTGGAATGTATTTGCTGTTTTATTTGTTATTTCACAGTATTTTAATTATTCGGAGTAAGTAACATCGGACATTGGCTAACTAGATAGTTGAAAATGGTTCGGTCGGTTGCATTAATTATTGCTCAATATCTCGGCGTTTACTAGTGTTTAGTATATTTATTTACTGCTTTATCAATACGGGAATAGCCGATATGAAAATGTACCAGAAAACTATAACAATGAGGCGCAAAGCTACCGGTAACGAAGGAAAATAAAAGTAAAGCAAGGAAATAGAAGTAAAAATAAAAGTATACAAGTATACAGAGGGATGAGTTGTGTACAAGTATAAGAAAAAAAGAATTTTCGACAGGGAGTTGCGATATACCAGCTGTTCTATAGTGTGAATGGTTTGGCTGAATAGATGTAACGTAGAATCCGTACTGTTAACATTAATAATGGTTATATCGAAAACTGAGTTGTCTGCAACGTCATATTTATGCTTTTGTAAATGATGAAAGTAGTATCGTCTTGAATAAGGAGTTGGAACTTTGACTGAGGACTTTTTCATTATATCAGAAAAATTTAAATGCTATTGAGCACCTTATAAGCAAGAAGAATATCGGAGATTTCCCTCGCTCCTTCTAACGTTGTTAAAATGTGTGACGAGGGTACGTATTCTTAGGTATGACACGAAACTAACTTGGGCTGTCCAATTTGTCGTGAAGCTAAACGTAACAAAAGGTATCGTTCCATTCCTAAAGAGGCTGTGTGGAATTTACGGCAAGGTGTCCGGATTCTTAGAATCCTTTGCTAGATAATTCGGAACGCTATCAGGATTGTTGCTTTGATTTATGTTGTTAATTAAATTGAATTGACCTGTGTTTTCTCATTCAATGCTTTGTTGTACTGAATAGGATCGCCTAGTTATGTTCCATTAATCCTATCAAACAGTGTTATACTGTCATTTGGAACATAAATACCATTTCACTAAGAATTATAGAATATTAACTAAGTTTTTTAATTTTCGGACAGAATCGATAAAGGTTACAAGATTTTAAGGAGTTCTACGTTTCCAGGGAATTATTGGAAATGTTAGGATACACATTTTATCTCAAGCAAGCTTAGAAATTGAAAGGTCTCCAATGTTATCTTATCTTTACATCTCTCTACAATATATAAATTTTAAAATGCATCTATATGCATTATGTCACTATACCAGAGTTTAAACTCGAAAGATGTCTGTTCGTATCGTACCTAAGCTATGTGCATACGTATAAAATATTAACAAACCACGTAAAAGTAAATTTCCAAGATGTCCATAGAATTCAAATTTTAATTCTGGCTAATTCCATGATGAACGTTCACTTATTTTTCTTAGCATTTAAACGAACTTATATTTCTTCCTGAATTAGCTATTTTCAGCTAGCATTACCATGAACGAAAATAGATATTCCAATTACAGTAATATTCTATATATGAATTTCAGAGAAAATTGGCAATTACGTATTATGAGATTGTTAGCAGATGCCTTGTTCAGTTAAACTCGTATCATTGTTAATTCGAGTATATCTAGTTTGCTTCAAATTACCATAATTGAATTTTATCTCCTGGATATTTACTGAAATTATTTAACATGTATGAAATGCCACGCAGAAGATCGTATCGAAATACATTACCCCCACTTGGATACATGTGACGAGTGCGCTGGTTGTCCGAATTGAATGAAGTTGCGTGCATTGATTACATAAAAATCGTCGGGAATTTCCCAGCAGAAATTCGACCTAAACGATTTGTAACTGAAATTTTAACTGGAATGCTTTGTAATAAAGTGTGTGGTCCGCGAAGCGAATTGTATCATTGAACGGAATTGAAGCGAAAATTAAATACAGTGTTTAAACAAATATTGCTAGAAAACTAATAACAGTATTCGTAAAAACTTTTGTAGGTAATGAATAAAGCAATAAACGAAGGTGAAGAATGTTTCTTCTAGAGTTGGTATAGGCTCTTCAAAAATGTAATGAAATACATTTGGGGAAGGTAATATATGGCTCTGTTTTTACATTTGCCATCTTCGAATAAACTAAAATTATTTCCGAAAATTAGTTGTAGTACGTGTAGCAATGCGAAGTATCGTACAGTTAATTGAGTGATGGTTTAAACGATGTGGTCTATGCTTAATTTGCGGAACCCGAATTTATAATGGATATTCCCAAACGAAGGAATATAGAAACATTAGCAATGGTAAAGGGTATGGTATGATAGTAACTTAAATAGAAGTAGCTTCTCGTGAAATTTGGAGACCAATTCCTTGTGATTTTCTATTGTTATTTCAACATAAAGGGAAGCAAGCGGGATCCATAAGTACATACAAGAAATGCCTCGAAGTATTGCGTGTTCATCGCGCGAATTTTTCGAAGCGCATATGGTTAATAACCATATACGTGACACTCAAGGCAATATCGTGCCGAGAGGACCATCATTGGATAGCGAAGAGCAAGGATCGTGATTCGAGAAGAGTGTGATCCGCGCGAGAGCGGGACCATGCTACTTCCTTCGCTGCTACGGCTCCATTGCACGCTTTGGTCTAGTCGGAAGCTGCGCATTCAGAAGAGGGACGCGTCATCTCGGCTTTTACCAGTGGCTTTGTCGATGGAAAGACAGATGCACTGGTCTTGCAACCTTGTTATAATATGTTTATAATATGTCCTCTACTGGATCATACTTATGCTGCAGGTTCTTATGCTTATGGAGTAGAAGACCTTTATTGGTTCGCTCTTGTGCTATAGATTCTTTTACTTAATGAGTATGGTAAAGTCGATGTGGCAGGCTCTACCTACGAGTAAAGAATGGCAGACGACGCAAATGAAATGAAATGCGCTTAAGCTGCATTAAATATGTGATATTACTAAAATAAAACTATGCGGTACAGATCTGAAGAAGTAGTAAGGCTTTGCAGCAAAAAATCGATAGTTATCCTAACGTTCGCTGAAATTTTTTCTGTACAGTTATAAAGCAGTAGCAAATCTTCGCCCAAAAATCGCAAATTTTTTAAGAAATTCTCTGTAGCCGCGATCAAACAGCACTGCAATTGCTGGAAATGTGAGACAATACTAGAATAGTCTTACTATGTGCAGATCCGTAGCAGTAAATTCACTTTACTGCAGAAAAACAATTATTCTAAAAGTTCGCTGAAACTGTAATCAAACTGCTCTGAGAATGCATCAAAAATGCGTTATTCAGTGAATAACGCTATTCTGTGCAGTTTCACGCAGTTCTGCAGTAGCAGTAGAACTACATCGCACAAAAATCGATAATTTTCTAAAAAATTGCTGAACCTGCTTTCAAACTAGGCTGAGAATCATGAATTGAGTGTTATTCTGTGAATAAGGTTATTCACTCGGAAAATGATGAAGAACGCAAATGAGCAGGAAGTAAGTTAAAACAGTGGCTGTATAGCTATGTTGACGACTATAATCCGTAGCGTATTCTTAGTTGTTTATATCTCCATCTGCAGTTCATTTATCTTTTCATCATTCTAGAATCTCTACCGTATTAAAGTCGTCAGTGAATATACTATACCAACTGCTACACTTTTGTATTGGTGGCTGCACTTAGTACCGCATAGTCAACTGCAAAGCACTCTAGACACAATTGATCTATACATTGACAATTATAGAGTAGCTCTGGAATTTATATCATCATTGTATGGATTAATCCGTCGGATACAGTTGTGTGCAGATGGCTATACTCAGTAGTGTATTCACATTTGTCAACGTCCCTAGCGACAGTAGCTCTATCCATTAGAAATTCTAGAGCGTCTGAAAAACTTAGCAGACCGCGGGGTTAATCAATTCACCTGCTGTAGTACTGTGTAGATTGCTATTCTCTGTAATGTATTACCATTCGCCAGTATCACTAGCGGTAATTGATATGTCCATTTATATTTCTATAATTGCTGTACAGATATGATGACCAGGGAGTGGATTAATCCAATAAATATAGTACCGTGTTGATAGTTGCGATCAGAAATGTATCGTCACTGGTTAATTTCTCCTGCTATAATTGATTTATCCAGTGATCATACAAGAACTGCTAAAGAACTCGGATGGTCAGCGAATTGAATATCCCAAAGGAAATCGCACCGTGTAGATAGCTACACTCAGTAATGCATTGTGAAATATCTATATGAGGGGTGACAATCGTTCTATCCATTTATCACTCTAGAATTGCTGCAGAATTTAAATAATAAGTGCATAGATTTTTCCAGCGGACATAGTCATGTGTTGGTGTCTGTACCGTGTACCGTACTGTCAAGTCGAAATCTCTCTAGCGATAATTGATCTCTGAGTTGATAATTCCCGATTTGCTGCAGTGTTTACGTTAGCAGTGCATATATTATTCCAATGGCTATAGTACAGTGGTGGTGGCTTCACTCAGCACTGCATTGAAAATTGTAGATATATATAGCTATAACTGATCTATCCGTTGATCTGTCTAGAAACGCAATATAACTCATATGAACGGACAGTAGGTTATTACAACAGCTGCAGAACTCTAACTCCTTCGCAAATCCTGAATTATGAATTGATATATCACATGTATGTAGTGATATTGTCAGTCGACGATACAGTACTGGGTATTGCCATTAACAGTGCACTGTAGCCGCTTTACTATTCCGGTCACTGATGGCTTTTATTCTGGCATTTCTAGAATGATAAATGTATGATCAACTATCGCTAGAGACTCTAACATCTGACAGCACAGTACTGAGTACGGCAATCATCACTGTAACGTAGCAGTTGGATTAATTAGTTCACTGATGACGTAAATTTGACAGCGATCCTGTAGTAGTCAATGTATAGTACAGTTATGTCTAGAGACATTTACATTTCACATTACGGCACTCAGTACATCCAACTACAGAGCACTGAAGCTGTTGGCTTACTCTGTTCACTGATCGTTTAAGCTCCGTAGCAATTCCTGAATGATGAATTGATAGGTCACATATCGGTAGTGACATTGACAGAAGACAATAAAATACTGAGTATAGCCACTCACACAATACTACAGCCATTGAATTAACCTGTTCGCCGATCAAATAGGAGCTACGGCAATTGTAGACTAGTCAATGTAGAAGGTAACTGGCACTGCAGCCATTGACATGTGTCGATACAGTACTAAGTGTAGCCATTAACAGAGCACTGCAGCCGTTTGGTTAACCTACTCACTGACGATTTAGTTTTTATAGCAGATCTAGAATGGCAGAGGACAGATCCATTATCGCCCGAGATACTAAGAGCTGACAAGGCGTTACCTTTTACGACTATCATTTCGGTACTGTAGCGGTTCTATTAATTTTTTCTCTGACTGTTTATATTCCACTACAATTCTAGAATGACATATGTAGATCCACTACAGTTCGCGATACTCGAAGTTGAAAGAAGGGCACAGAGTATAGCCATCATCAAAGTAATCTAGCTGTTGTATTAACATATTCAGCGATGACTTAAATTACTTATCAAATCTGAAACATTCAATGCATATATCGGTTATGGCTACAGAAATTTACAACTAATAGGACTGTACATAGTACATCCTCTAACAGATCGCAGTTGCCGTTGAATTCATCGGTTCACGGATGACATAGATTTTATTGCAATTCTAGTGTGATGAAAGTATAAATAAACTGTATTCGGAGTCATTCAAAATTGACGATTCAGTACTGAGCACAGCCACCATCGCAGTAATGTGGCCGTTGGCATACTCTGCTCAGTGACGATCTATTTTCCGAAGTAATTCCAGAATAACATACGTATGGTATGATTACGGCTAGTGACACTTACAATTGACAGTACGGTACAAGCACCAGCAGAGCAGTGTAGCAGTTGGATTAATCTGCTCGCGGGGGATGTATATTCTGCAGCAGTTCTAGGATAAGATATGAAGATCCATAATTCCTCGTATTATGAACAGTTGACATCACATTATTGAGTACAGCCATTATCACTGTAATGTAGCCGTTGCACTGCATTGTTCTCTGGTGGTGTAAATTTCAAAGCTATTCAGGAATAATAAATGTATTGTACGGTTATGTCAAGAGACATTTCCAGTTGACGGCACGTTACTCAGTGCATCCACAAGGAGAAGCCTGCCGCCAATGTATTTATCTGCTCAGTTACGATTTATACTCCATAGCAATTCTAGAATGACAAAATGCTGATCCACTGACCCTCGGGATATTAACTATTGACAACAAAGTACAGAGTACAGCAACCATCAGAGTAATACAGCCGTTGGGCTGCTCTGCCCACTGATGAAGATGATTTGAAGGTAACTCTAGAATAGCCTATGTATATTGCGGTTATGGCTAGTTATACTTACTCTTGGCAGTACGTCATTTAATACATCTTCCAGCAGATGACTGTTGCCGTTGGACAAATCTGTTCACTGATAGCATATATTCTACAGCAATTCTAGAACGTGATACGCAAATCCACTATCCCTCAAGATATTAACAAATGACAACGCAATACTGAGTGGAGCAATCACCACAGTGTTGAAACCGATCTGTAACTTCGTTAACTGATGATGTAAACTCCAGTGCAATTCTAGGGTAATCAATGCATGTTACGGTTGCCTTGAGATGTTTCAAATTGACAGTTCGGGACTTATTATTTCCACCAAAATAGCACAGTAGCCGTTGGATTATTCTGTTCAGTGATGATTTAATTTCTGTAAAAATTCCAGAATGACAAGGTACAGAGTCTCTTACATTCGTGACATTAGCATTTTGCAACACCGCACCCTGTACACGCACAATCACAGTAATGTAGCAGCTGGGGTAACTTGTTCACTGATAATATAAATTCGAATGTGATTCTGGGATAACCAATGTATAATGCGTTTATGGCTAGTGACATTTACCATTGACAGTACGGCATTTGATACGTATTCCAACACATCACAGTTGCCGTTGGCCTAATCTGTTAACTGATAGCGTATATCCCACAGCAATTCTAAACCGAGAAACGCAGATCCATTATCCCCCAAGAAATTAAGAAATGACAGCACAGAACTGAGTACGGCCTCCATCGCAGTGCTCTAGCCGTTGAATAACTTTATTCACTGATGACGAAGTTTCGAAGGCAATTCTGGCATAATCATGGTATATTACGGCTATTGCTTTAATTATCTCCAATTGACAGTATGGTACATATTACGTCTACCAATATAGCACCGAAGCAGTTGAATAGAACAGTTCAGTGATGATTTAAATTCTTATAACATTTCCAGAATGACAAAACGCGAGTCCAAAGATAATTGAGTTATTAACAATTGTCAACACAGTACTGAGTACAGCCATCATCACTGTATTGCTGACGATGGACTACTTCGCTCACTGATGATGTAATTTCGAAAGTGATTCTCGATTAACCTATGTATTGTGCGGTTAAGCTTAGTGATATTTACAAATGAGAGTACGGTATTCTGTACACCTTTCAACAGTACACCGTTGCCGTTGGATTAATCTGATCACTGGCGATGTGTATTCTACAAAAATTCTTTCCCTCGGGAAATTGAAAAATGACAGTACAGTACCAAGTACAGCCATAACCAGTGTATTGTACGCTTTGAAGGATTTTGTTCACTGGTGACGTAAATTACAAAGAAATTATACGGTAATCTATGTATATTATGGGTGTCTTGATCTATTTCCCATTGACAATACGGCACTTATTTTATCCACCAATGTAACACAGTAGTCGTTGGATTAACGTGTTAAGCGACGATTTAAATTGTATATCAATGCTAAAGTGACTTAATACATGCCAACCGCTCGTCGATCCATAAACAGTTTGCATCGCAGTACTGAGTACACCGACCATCTGTGTCGTGCATCCGTTGGACTACTTTGCTCACTAATAATGTAAATTTGAAAGTGATTCTAGAATGACCTACGTATTGTGCGGTTATTCCTAGTGCTATTTACAATTGACAGCACGTCATTCAGTACATATTTCAAAAGTTCACTGTGGCCGCTGGATTAATCTGGTCGCTGAAGATGTACATACTGCAAGCATACTAGATCGAGAAATGCAGATGCATTACCCCTCGAGGCATCAGCAAATGTCAACACAGTGCGAGGTATAGCCTTCATAACAGTATTGTAGCCGTTAAATAATTTTGTTCAATGATTATATAAATTTCAAAGAAATTATAGAGTAATCTATGTATATTACGTTTGTCTTGAGCTATTTCCAATTGACAATACGGTACATATTACGTCCATCAATATAGCACAGTAGTCGATGGATTAATGTGATCAGTGATGATTAAATTCTATATCAATTCTTCTATAACAAAATAAATATCCACATCCTCTCGAGACATTATCAATTGGCAACACGGTGCTTAATACAGCCTCCTTCACAGAAATGTAGCCGTTGGACTGCTTTCCTCACTAATAATGTAAATTCTAAACTGATTCTGGAATAACCAATGTATTGTGCGGTTATGCATAGCGATATTTACATTTGACCTTACGGCGTTTAGTACTTCTTCCAACAAATCACTGTTGCCGTTGGATTTATCTGTTCACTGATAGCGTACATTCCACCGAAATTCTAGGACCAGAAGAGATGATCCATTATCCCTCTGAAAACTAAAAAATGACAACACAGTACTGGGTACAGCCACCATCACAGTAATGTATCCTTTGGAGTAATTTGTTCACTGGTGATGTAAGTTGGAAGGTAATTCTAGAATAACCTATGCATAGTACGGCCATGGCGAGTGGTACTCACAGTTTAAAGTGCAGCATGCTTTACTTCTGCCGACGGAGCCAAGCTAGTGTTTGGATTAATCTGTTAACTGATGATGTACATTCTATAACAACTGCAGAATGACAAAATATATATTCATTACCTACTGCGACATTAAAAATTGCCAGTCATCGTCACAGTTATGTGGCCGCTGGACTGATTTGTCCATGCATATTCCGAAGCAATTCTGCAATAATCAAAGTACATTGCGGTTATATCTTTACAATTGACTGCATGTTACTTCGCACATGTATCAATAGAGCACTGTTGCCGCCGGATTAGCTTCTTCAATGATGATTAAGATTCTACAACAATTCTAGAATGATGAAATACAGATCCATTATCCCTCGCGTTATAAGCAATTGACAATACCGTACTGAGAACAGTTGTCATTACAGTACTGTAGCCGTTGCACCACTTTGTTCACTGCTTATGTATATACCACAACAATTCTGGTATATTCAATGTATATTAAGGGTATGGCTTGAGATATTTCCATTTCACTATACGGTAATTGTAACATCCACCATAATAGCAATGTTGCAGTTCGATGAATATGTTGGACGATGATTTAAGTCCTATAACAATTCTAGAATGACAAAACACAGACCGATTGACCCTCGAGAAAATGACAATTGACGACACAGTACTGAGTACAGCCATCATCACAATGTTGTATCCACTGGACTAATTTGTTCACTGATGGAGTAAATTACAAAGCAATACAGCAATAATCAGTGCATATTGCGGTTACGGCTTGGGACATTACCTGGCGGTAGTACGGTACATATTACTTACACAATTATTGCATTGTCCCCGTTGGACAAGTCTGTTCAATCATGATAGATACTCTATAACAATGTTAGAACGATAAAATTGAGATCCACTAATCCTCGAGATATTAGAATTCCAAGCACATTCCATAGTAGAGCCCTGAACACAGTAACGTAGGCGCTAGACCATTTTGTTGACTGATGACGGATATTCTGAAGAAAATCTATAATATCCTATGTATAGAACGGTTATGTCGAATGATATATGCAATAGATAATACGGTGCTTAGTACAGCACCAACAGACAACTGTTGCCGTTGGATTAATCTGTTCACTGATGATGTACATTCTACAGCAATTCAAGCATGAGGTGTGAAGGCACATTATCCCTCGAGATATTTACTATTGACAGCAAATTACTGCGTACAGCCATCATCATGGTACCGTTGACGTTGCACTACATTGTCCTCTGATGATGGTAATTCCAAAGCAATTGTGGGATAAAAATTGTGTAGTATGCTTATAGCAAGGAGTATTTACTATGGACAGTATGATGCTTAGTATATCCAGCAATATTGCACTCCATCCTTTGGATTAAGGTGATCAACGATGATATCGATTTTATGGCAATTCTAGAACGATATAGTACAGGTCAATTATCCCTCGCTATATTAACTATTGTCAACACATTCCTGAGTGTAGCTATCATCGCAGCAACGTAGCCATCGTATTACTTAATCCACTGACGTTGTAAGTTAAAAAGCAATTCTGAAAATATCAATACATGGAACGATTATGCCTTGAGATATTTCCAAATGACAGATCTATGCCTATTGCACCCACTAATATAGCACTGCAGCAATTTTATTAAACTGCTCAATGGTGATTTAAATTCTACAACAGTTCAGGAATCGCATAATACAAGACCACCCCGCAAAATATTAACAATTATTAAAACATTACTGACACCAGACATTATCACAGCGCTGCTAACGTTGGAACATTTGTTCACAGATGAAGCATGTACCAATGCATTTCTAGAATAATTAGCGTCTAGTACCCTTATAGCTAGGGATATTTAAAATTGACAGTACGGTGCTAAGAACATCCACCAATATAGCACTGTGTCCCTTGTAATGGACTCCTCAACGAAGATATCGATTTTATGGCAATTCTAGAATGTCGTAATACAGTTCCATGGTCCCTCGCTGCATTAACAATTGAGCATACATTACTGAGTACAGCCATCATCACAGTACTGTATCCGTTGGACTACTCCGTCCTCTGACGATGGAAATTCCAAAGCAATACAGCAAATGTCAATGTATATTCCTGCCACGGCTTGAGATATTACCTACTGACAGTACGATACCTATTACATCCACCAATATAGCAAGGTACGCGATGGATAGTTCTGTTCAATCATGATATAAGTTCTATAACAATTCTAGAATGTCAAAATGTAGATACACTGAGCCTCGACATATTAAATTTCAAACACATTCCAGAGTACAGCCATGAATACAGATATGTACACGTTGGATTATTTGGTTCACTAATAATGGAAATTCTGAAGATATTCTAGAATAACATATGCAGTGTTCGGTTATGGCTAGTGATACATGCAATTGACAATACGGTGCCTAGTACAGGTGTCAGCAGGA
>NW_016917307.1:572910-616990 GCF_001483705.2 Eufriesea mexicana
GTTGGATTAATATGTTCACTGATGATGTGCGTTCTACAGGAATTCGGGAATGAAATGTGAAGATCCATTATCCCTCGAGATATTAACAATTGACAACATATTTCTAAGTACTGCCATCATCACGGTACCGTAGACGTTGGAAAACATTGTCCTCTGATGACGTTAATTGCAAAGCAATTATGGGATAACCGGTGCATGGTATGCCTACAGCTAGGGGTATTTACAATGGACAGTATGGTGCTTAGTACATCCAACAATATTGCACTTTACCCTGTGGATCGAGGTGATTATCGACGACTTCGATTTTATAGCAATTCTAGAATGATATAACACAGGTCCATTATCCCTCGCTATATTAACTATTTTCATCACAGTCCTGAGTGTAGCCATCATCACAGCAATGTAGACGTTGTATTACTTCGTCCATTGAAGTTCTAAGTTAAAAAGCAATTCTGAAAATATCAATGTATGGTACGGTTATGGCTTCAGATACTTCCAAATGACAGTACTATGCTTGCTACTTCCACCAATATAGTATTGCTGCAATTGGATTAAACTGCCCAATGGTTATTCAAATTCTATAAAAATTCTGGAATGGCAAAATACAAGACCACACCGCAAGATATTAACAATTATTAACACTCTACCGACTACAGACTTCATCAGAGTGCTTCGGACGTTGGATCATTAGATCGTAGAAGATGCAATTATCAAAGAAATTCTAGGATATCCAGTGTATGGTACAATTATAGCTAGATATATTTAATACTGACGATACGGTGCTTAGTAAATCCACGAATATATCAATGCAGACTTTGGATTGGATTGCTTAACGAAGATATCGGTCTTACAGCAATTCTAGGTTGACATTATACGGCTCCATTATCCCTCGATATATTAACAATTGAGAACAAAGTATTGAGTTCAGCCATCATCACAGTTCTGTAGCCGTTGGACGACTTTGTTCACTGACAATATAAATTCCAAAGCAATACAGGAATAATACGTGCATTCTACGGTTGCGGCTTGAGAAATTATCTGCTGGCAGTACGATACCTAATTCATCCGCCAATATAATAACGTAGCCGATGGATAAATCTTACGAATCATGATATAAGCTCTATAAGAATGCTACAACGACGAAATACAGATCCACTAATCCTCGAGATACAAAAAATTTCTAAACACATTCCAGAGAACAGCCATCAACACATTTGTGTAGACGTTGGACTACTATGTCCACTGATGATGTAAATTCGAATGTGACTCTAGAATACCCCATGTATACTAGGGTTACGTCTAGCGAAATTTACAATTCGCAGAGCGGCAGTTAGTACATCTACCAACAAAGCATATTTGCCATTGGATTATGCACTTTACTGAAGATGTAT
The DNA here is from genome assembly GCF_001483705.2 of Eufriesea mexicana. Lineage (NCBI taxonomy): Eukaryota > Metazoa > Arthropoda > Insecta > Hymenoptera > Apidae > Eufriesea > Eufriesea mexicana. The sequence goes on from NW_016917307.1 coordinate 574,302, forward strand.
ATTCTACAGCAATTGTGGATTAAAAGATGGAGGTTCAATATCCCGCGGATATTAACAATTGGCAGCAAAGTACCGTGCGCGGCCATGACCACCGTACCCTTGCCGTTGGTGTACTTTGCCCGCTGATGATGTAAGTTCCAATGCAATTTTGGAACAATAAATGCATGGTACGGTTGTGTCTCAGGATATATCCAAATGACAGTACGATTGATATTTCGTCCACATATAAAGCACTGTGGCCGTTGGATTAAACTTCTCAATGACGATTTAAATCCTATAACAATTCTGGAATGACAAAATACAGGTCCACTGTCCCTCAAGACATTAACAATTGATAACACATTCCTGACTAGAGCCATTATCACAGTTCTGTCGACGTTGGACCGTTTGTTCACAGATGATGCAACTACCAAAGCAATTCTTAGAGAATCTGTGTATAGTACGGTTATAGATAGGCATATTTAAGACTGGCAGTACGGGGCTTAGTACGTCCACCAATATAGCACTGTAACCCTTGGATTAGATTGCACAACATAGATATCGGTTTTATAGCAATTCCAGAGTGACGTAACACAGATCCATTATCCTTCGCTATATTAACAACTGAGAAAACGGTACTGAGTGCAGACACCGTCACAGTACTGTAGCCGTTGGACTAGTTTGTCCACTGATGATGTAAATTCCAAAGCAATACAGCAATAATCAACGCACATTACGGTTACGGCTTGAGATATTGCATGCTGACAGTACGGCACCTATTACATCCACCAACGTAGCAACGTGGCTGAAGGATATAACTGCTCAATCCTGATGTAATCTCTATAAGAATGCTAGAACGACAAAATACAGATCTACTGAACCTTAAGGTATTAAAATTTCAAAGCACATTCCAGAGTACGTCCATCAACACAATAATGTAGATATTAGACTGTTTTGTTGACTGATGATGGAAATTCTGAAGAAATTCTAGAATAACTTATGTATTGTACGGTCATGGCATGCGGTATTTACAGTTGACAGTACAGTGCATAGTACAGATACCAACAGAGAACTGTTGCCGTGGGATAAATGAGTTCAGTGGTGATGTGCATTCCACAGCAATTCGAGAATGGAATGTGAAGGTCCATTATCCCTCGAGATATTAAAGTTTGGCAACAAATTACTCAGTACAGCCATCATCACTGTACTGTAGCCGTTGGACTACTTTCTTCACCGATGATGTAAATTCTAAAGCAACTTTTGAGCAACCAACGCACGGTACGGCCATGTCCCGAAATATTTCAAAATTACAGTACAATACATATTACATCCACCAATATAGCATTGTAGTCATTAGGTTAAATTGCGCAATGATGATTTAAATTTTATAGCAATTATGGAATGACAAAATACAGGTCCACCAGCCCTCAAGTCATTAACAATTAGGAACATGGAAATGAATAGAGCACTCAACACAGGGCTATGTCGTTGGATGATTTGTTCACAGATGATGCATATAACAAAGCAGGATAATCAGTGTAAGGTACCGTTACAGCTAGGGATATTTAAGCCGACAGTACGGTGCTAAGTACATCCATCAATATACCACTGTAGACGTTTGATTATATTGCTCTATGAAGATATCGATGTTACGGCAACTCTAGAATGACTTAACACAGATCCATTAACCCCCGCTATATTAACAATTGAGATAACAGTAATGAGTACAGCAATCGCCACAGCGCTGTAGCCGTTGGACTACTCTGTTCTCTGATGATGTGAACTCCAAAGCAGTGCAGCAATAGCCAATGCATATTACGTTTACGGCTTGAGATATTACATACTGACAGTACGTCACCAATTACATCCACAAATATAGCAACGTAGCCGATGGATATATCTGTACAATCGCGATATAAATTTTATGTCAACGCTAGAAAGACAAAATGCAGATCCACTGATTCTCGAGATATTAAAATTTCAAAGCACATTCCAGAGAACAGCCATCAACACGGTAATGTAGACGATATACTATTTTGTTGACTGATGATGGAAATTCTGAGGAAATTCTAGAATAACCTATTTAATGTAGGGATATGGCTAGTAGTGTTTACAATTGACAGTACGGTGCTTAGTACACCTACCAACTGGAAACAGTTGCTGTTGGTGAAGTCTGTTCAATGACGATATGTATTCCACAACAATTCAAGAATGAATGGTGAGGATCCATTATCCCTCGAGAAATTAACAATTGACATCACACTACTGAGTACAGCCATCAAAACGGTAATGTAGCCGCTGGTCCCCTTTGTCTACTGATGACGAAATTTCTGCAGCAACCCAAGAATATTCTATGTATAGTACGGTTATGGCTTGCGATATCTCCAATTTACATCACGGTACTTCATACACCCCCCAACAGGGAACTGTTGCCGTTGGATTAATCTGTTCAATAGTGATATATATTCTATATCAATTCCAGAGTGGCAAAATGCAGATCAAATGTATTTCGGGATACAGACCATTGACAAAGTTCTGACTCGAGCCATCGTCGCAATAATGTAAACGTTTGACTACTTTGTTCACTGATGACGTAAACGCCTATGAAATTCTGCAACGATATATGTTTGCTGCGGTTAGGTCTAGTGATGTTCACTGTTCATGGATTGTTAATAAATACATCTACCGACGGAGCACTGTTCCCGTTGAATTAAATTGGTCACCGAAGTTGGAAGTCCCGCAGAAATTCTAAAACGCGAAATTCATTTACATTATACTTATAGATATTAACAATTGACAACACAGTACTGAGTACAGCCATTATCGCAGTATTATGGCGGTTGTATGACGCTGCTCCCTGGTAATGTAAATTCTAAAGCTATTCTAGAATAATCAGCGTATAGGACGGCCATGACTAGAGATATTTACATGTGGCAGTACGGTACTTAGTACATCCACCAGCAGAGAACTGCAGCCGCTGCATTCCTCTCTTCAATGATGAATTAGATTATATATATATTCTATTACGACAAAAGAGATATACATTATCCCCCGTGATATTAACAATTGACAACACGGTAGTAAGTACAGGCACCATCACAGTACTGTAGCCGTTGGTCTACTTTGTTCACCGATGATGTTGATTCCAAAGAAATTCAGGAACAATCAATGTATATTACGGTTACGGCTTGAAATATATCCAGTAGACGACACGGTTCTTAGTACATCCACCAGCAGAGCACTGCAGCCGCAGGATTAATTAGTTCAATCATGATTTAGATGTTATGAGAGTCCTAGAATGACAAAGGAAAAATCCATTGTCCCTCGAGACATTAACTATTGACAAGCCGGCATTGTGTGCAGCCGTCGTCACAGTGCCTCTACTATTAGACTACTTTGGGCACTGGTGATATAAATTTCAAAACAATTCTGTAGTAATCAGTGAATATTAAGTTTATGGCTTGAGAAATTTCTAATTGGACATCACGGTACCTTGTACATCCACCAAAATATCACTGAAGCCTTTGATTTAATCTGTTCAATGATGATTTAGATACTACAACAATTTTGGAATGTCAGAATACAGATCCACTGACCCTCGAGATATTAACATCTGACAAAACGGCAATCAGTACAGCCATCACGACAGTAATGTATCCGTTGGACCGCTTTGTTCAATGATGACGAGAATGCCAAAGCTTTACTTGAATAATCACTGTATATTACGGTTATGGCTTGAAATATTTATATTTGACAGTTTCTGCTGCATCAACGGTATCTACAACATTAACCAATACATCACTCTAGCGGTTGGATTAACCCGTTCAATTATGATTCAAAATCTATAACAATTCCAGGATGACAAAATACATGCCCACTGACCCTCGAGATATTAATAATTGACAACACAGTACTAATTACAGCCATCGTCAGAGTAAAGTGAACGTTGGTCTGCTTTGTCCACTGATGACGAGAATTCTGTAGCAATTCTATAATATTCAATGTATTGTACGGTTGTGGCATGTGATATTACCAACCGACATTACTGTTCTTCACGCATCTGCCAACAGAGCACTGTTGCCGTTGGATAAATCTGCGCAGTGACGATATATATTCTATAACAATTCCAAAATTGCAAAATACAGGTCCAATATGTTTCGAGATATATACAATTGATAACAAAGTACGGATTCCATCCATCATCACACTGATGTAGACTACCTTGTTCAGTGATGATGTAAACGCTAATGAAATTCTGCAACAAAATATGTTTACTACGGCTATGTCTAGTGACGTTTACAATTCACAGAGCGGTAAAAAGTACATCTGCCAACAGAACACTGCCCCCGTTGGATTAAATTGGGCACTGAAGTTGCACACACATCAGCAATTCCAGAACGAGAAGAGCAGATCCGTTATCCTTCGAGATATTGACAATACACGACACAATACTGTGAACAGCCATCGTCACAATGTAGTAACGGATGAATAACGCTGTTCACTCATAATATAAATTTGAATGCAACTCCAGAATAATCAGCGTATGGTACGGATGTAGCTAGAAATATTTACAAGTGACTATACGGTACTTCGTATATCTACAAATAGAGCTCTGTTGCCGTTCGATTAATCTGTTCAATGATGACTAATATCCTATAAAATTCTAGAATGACAAAATACAAATCTGTTATCCCTCGCGATATTAACAGTTGACAACACAGTACTGAGTACAGCCATCATCACAGTAATGTAGCCGTTGGACCAATTTGTTCACTGATGACGTAAATTACAAAACGATACTGGAATAATCAAGGTGTATTAAGGTCATTGTTTGAAATACTTGAAATTGACCGGACGGTACATCCTATATCCACAACTATAGCACTGTAGCGGTTGCACTAATCAGTTTAATTATGATTTAAATTCTATAACAAGTTTAGAATGACATGATACTGATCCATTATCCCTCGAGATATTAACAATATACAACACTGTACTGAATACGGCCATCATCACAGTATTGCAACGGATGAATAACATTGTTCGCTGATAATGTCGTTTCCAAAGCAATTCGGCAATTATAAATGTACAGTACGGTCGTGGCTACAGATATTTCCAACTGACAGCACCGTATTCATTACATTCACCAGCAGAGCACTGCAGCCACTGTATTAATACGTTCAAAGATGATTTAGATATTATAGCTGTTCTAGGATGACAAAACACGTATCCATTATCCATCGAGATATTAACAATTGACGGCACAGTACTGAGTGCAGCCATCATCAATGTACTGTGGATGTTGAACATCCTTGTACATTCATTACGTAAATTCCAGAGCAACGCTGGTATAATAAATATATGTAACGGTTATGGCATGATATATTTGCAATTGACATTATAGTACCCATTACATCCATCAATGTAGCACTGTAGCCGTTGGGTTAATCTTTTCAATGATGATTTAAATTCAATAACAATACCGGAATGACGAAATGCAGATTCTCACGCCCACGAGATATTAGCAATTTACAGCACAGGAGTGAGTAAAGCCATCATCACAGTAATGCAGCGGTTGGAATAATTTGTTCACCGATGATGTATATTCGAAAGCAATTCTGGAATAATGACAGTATATTTCGGTTATGGCTTGAGATACTTCCACTAGACAGTACGGTACCTATTACATCAACCAGCAGCCACTGCAGCCACTGTATTATGCTGTACAATGATTATATCGAATTCATAGCAATTCTGGAACGACAAATGACAGATCCATTATCCCTGAAGATATTGGCAATTGACAACAAAGTACCCAATACAGCCATCATCAATATAATGTAGCCGTTGGACAACATTGGTCACTGATAATATAAATTCGAAAGTGATTCTAGAATTATTAATGCAAGGTACGGTTATGGCTTGCGATATACCCAATTGACAGTACGGTAACTAATATATCCGCCGGCAGAGCACTGCAGGCGCTGTATTAATCTGTTCAATGATAACGAATATCTTATAAATAATCTAGAGTGGCAAAAGGCAGATCCATTAACCCCCGAGGCATTAATAATTGACAACACATTACCGAGTACAGCTATCATCAGGGTACCGTAGCCATGGACAACTTTGTTCACTGATGATGTAAGATCAAATACGATTTCGGGAATAGTCAACGTATATTACGGTTATGCCTTGGGATGTTTCCATTTGTGAGCACGGTACATACCACATCCGCTAATGTAGCACTGTAGCAGTTGGATTAGTCTGTACAATTATGATTTAAGTTCTGTGACAGTACTATAAAGACAAAATACGGATCCACAGACAATCGAGTTATTAACATTTGACAACACAGTACTGAGTGCAGCCATCATCAGTGTACTGTAGCCGTTGGACTCCTTTGCCCACTCATGATGTAAATTCCAGATCAGTTGTGGTATAATCAATACCGATTACGGTGGTGGCTCGAGATGCTTCCAATTGACAGTACGGTAGATAATACATCCGCCAAAACAGCAACTTAGGCGATGGATTAATCTTTTCAGTGATGATTTATATCCTACAGCCACCCTAGAATGACAAAATACATGCCCACGAACCCACGAGACTCTAACAATTCACATCACTGTCCTGAATACAGCCATATTCATGATAATGTACACGTTGGACAGCCTTGTTCACTGATGATGCAAATTTCAATGTAACTCTCGAATAACCTATGTATACGACGGATATGTCAAGTGTTATTTACAATTTGCAGTACGGTAATAAGTACATCCACCAGCAGAGCACTGCAGCCGTTGTGATAATCTGTTGAGCGTTGGATCAGGTTATATAGCATTTCTAGAATGACAGAAGACAGATCCGCAGTCCATCGAGATAAAAACAGTTGATGACACAGTACTCAGTACAACGATCATCACCGTAATGTACCCCTTGGACTCCATCGTTCACTCTTGGTGTAAATTCCAAAGCAATTCTGGAATAATCAATGCATATTACGGTTACGGCTAGAGGAATTTTCAGTTGAGAGGACGGTACATATTGAATCCACAAATATAGCATTGTAGCCGTTGCATGAATCTGTTCAATGATGACTTAAATTTTATAACAATACCATAATGACAAAATATTCTACCACAGTCCCTGAAGATATTAAAAATTGACGACTTAGCACGAAGTACAGCCATCATCACAGTACTGTAATCGTTGCAATAATTTGTACCCACATGATGTAAACACAGTTGTGGTATAATCAATGCATATCGCGGCTGTGGCTTGAGATATTTCCAATTGACAGTACGGTACTTAATACGTCCACCAGCAGACACTTCAGCCGCTGTATTAGTCCGTTGAAAGATGATATGAAGTTGATAGCAATTCTAAAATGACAAGTGACAGATCGATTATCCCTCGAGATATTAGCAATTGACAGCACAGCACCTAGTACATCCATCATCAGATTAATGTAGCCGTTGCGCAACTTTGTACACTGAAGGCGGAAATTCGAAGGTGATTCTAGAACAATCAATGCATAGTACAGCTATGGCTTGTGATATAACCAATTGAGGATACGGTACTTGGTAAATTCGCAAACGAGGCAAAGCAGCCGCTGCATTAATCTGTTCAAAGATTACTAAGCCTTTGTAAATATTCTATAGTGACAAAAGACAGATCCATTTTCCCTCGAGGCACTAATAACTGAAGACAAATTACTGGGTACAGCCAGCATCAGATTACTGTTGCCGTTGGGCTACCCCTTCACCCATGACGTAAATTGCAAATCAACTGTGCAATAATCAAGGTGTATTGCGATAATGGCCATACAGATTTCCAATCGAGAGTACGGTACATACTACATCCACCAATATCATACTGTAGCATTCGGATTAATCTGCTCAATGATGATTTAAAGCCTACAGTAATACTATAATCACAAAATACAGATCCACAGACCCGTGAGATATTCAATATTGTCCACGCAGCACTGACTACAGCCATCATCAGAGTACCGTAGCCGTTGGACTACTTTGTCGACTCATGATGTAAATTCGTGAACAGCTGTGGTGTTATCAATGTATATTACGGTTTTGTCTTGAGATATCTTCAATTTAAAGCACGGAACATAATACATCCACCAATATAGCAATTCAGGCGATGGATTAGAATTTTAATTGATAATTTATATTCTACAACGACCCTAGAATGTCAAAACACAGGCCCACGTTCCCACGAGAAACGAACAATTGACAACTCTGTACTGGGTACAGCCGTACTCACAGTAATGTAGACATTGGACTACTTTGTACAATGATAATGTAAACTCCGCAGTAGTTCTGAAATAACCTATGTATGCCACGATTATGGCAGGTGATACTTAAAATTCACAGTACGGTAACTAGTACATCCACCAGCAGAGCACTGCAGCCGCACTCCCAGTATGTTGAGTGTTCAATTCAACATTATAGCCTCAGTAGAATAAGAAAGACTAATTTACCACACCCAGAGGTATTAACAATTGGCAGCACATTACTCAAGGCAGCAATGATCGCAGCTTCGTGGACGTTGGGCAACATCGTTCACTAAATTCGAATGCAATTCTGAAGTAACAATTTTATGTTACGGCTATGGCTTGAGATACTTCCAACTGACATTACGGTGCTTATTACATCCACCAGCAGACACTGTAGCCGCTGTGTTAATCTTCTCAATGATGATATTGACTTCATAGCAATTCTAGAATGACCAATGCACATCCACTATCCCTCGATACATTAGCAATTGGCATCACAGTACTGAGTACATCCATCATTACAGTAATTTAGCCGTTGGACAACTTTGTACACTGATGATGGAGATTCGAATGTGATTCCAGCATAACCTATGTATCGTGCGCTTACGGAAATTGATATTTACAATTGACTGTACGGCATTAGTGCGTCTTCCGGCAGATAAATGTTGCCGTTATATCGATATGTTCGCTGATGACATATATTCCACAGAAATTCTGTACCTAGAAGTGCATAACCCTTCAGAAATTAACAAATGACATCATAGTAGAGAATACTGCCATCTTCACAGTATAGTAGTCGTCGAATAACTTTGTTCACTGATGATGCAAATTCCAATGGAATTCTGGATTAATCAATATATATTACGGTTGTCTCGAAACATTAGCTATATACAACATAGTCCTGAGTACACCGACCATCACCTTAATGTAGCCGTTGAACTACTCTGTTCACTGATAATGAAACTTCGATGGTATTTGTAGAATAACATAGGTATGTGGTTATAGTTCGTGATATTTATGATTGACAGTACGGTATTTAGTACGTCTTCCAACACATCACTCTTGCCGATCGATAGATCTCATCACTGATGATGCATATTCCACAGAAGCTCTAGTACGATAAATGCAGATCCATTATACCTTCAGAAGTTGACAAATGACAACAAAGTACTGAGTGCAGCCATCATCAAAGTATTGTAGCCGATGCATAACATTGTTCACTTATGGTGTAAATTCCAAAGAAACTCTAAACTAATCTATTTACGTTACGGCTGCCCTCAGATGTTCCCAATGACATTACGGTACATATTACATCCACATACAAAGCACCCTTGTCGTTAGATTAATTTGTTCAACGGCGATTTAAATACTACAAAAATTCTAGAATGGCAAAATACAGATACTCTGAACCTCGAGATATTAGCAGTTTACCACAGAGCACTGAGAACCCTCAGAATGCCAGCAATGTAGCCGCTGGCCTCCATTGTTCACTGATAACGTAGATTCGAAAGTGGTTTGTGCATAACTTATATATTTTGCGGTTATGGTTCGTGATATTTCCAATTGAGAGTACGTGGCTTAGTGCATCCACCCGCGGAGCACTGCGACCGTTGCATTAATCTGTTGAATGATGACCTATTTTAAAGCAATTCCAGAATGACGTCGGACATATGCATTCACCAGCGCGATATTAGCAATTGACAACACAGTGAAGTGTACAACCATTATCACTGAATGATAGCCGTTGTATACCTTTTTTCACTGATGACGCAATTTCGAAAGCAATTCTAGAGCAATCAATGTACTGTATGGTTATGGCTAGGCGTATTTTCAGTTGACAGTGAGTTACTTGGTACATCCACCAGCAGAGTATTTTATCCGTTGTAGTAATCTGTACAGCGACGATTTAGTCCTAGTCGCAATTCTAGAATGACAGCGGATATATCCATTATCCATCCAGATGATAAAAATTGACAACATCATGCAGAGTACAGCAATCATCGCAGTATTGTAGCCGTTGAACTACTTTGTTCACTGATGATGCTAGTTCCAAGGCAATTCCAGAGTAATCAACCTTCAGTATGGTTATGGCTAGAGATACTTTCGATTGTCAGTGCGGTGCTACGTACATCTGCCAACAGAGCACTGTAGCCCTTAGATTAAACTGTTCGGCGATGATTTCGATACTATATAAATTCTGGGATAGCAATATACAGGTCCATTGTACTGTGCGTCATTAGCTGAGAACACATCACTGTTTACAGCCATTTCATACTAATGTAGCTGTTGGAACACTTTGTCCACGGACGATGTAAACTGTATCGTAGTTCTAGAATTACCTGTGCATACTACGGTTATAGCTAGTGATATTTGCAATTGGCAATACGGTGCCTAGTGCATCCTCCAACAGGTCACTTTAGCCTGCGGATTATTCTGTTCAATGATCATTTACATTCTGTAGCAATACGACAATGACAAAATGCGAAACCATTATGCCTAGAGATATTAGCAATTGACAACAAAGTACAGCATAAAGGCTTCATCACGGTAAAGTTGCAGTTGGAAAACTTTGATCACTGATGATACAAATTCCAAAGCAATTATACAATAACCTATGTATGGTACGGTCGCGGCTAGTTATATATACAATTTGCAGTACGGTACTCATTGCATATACCAACAGAGCCCTGTTGCGGTTGTATTAGTCTGTTAACTAATTATGTATATTCCACAGCAACTCTAGAATGACAAAATACAAATCCACGATCCCTCGCGGTATTAACAATTGACAAGACCGTGCTGAGTACACCCACCATCGCAGTAATCTTGCCGTCAAAATACTTTGTTCCCTGATAGTGTGAATTCGAATGTGATTCTGGAATATCCTACGTATATTGTGGGCACGGCTTGTGATATTTGCAAGTGACAGTACGGCATTTAGTACATCCTCTAACAAAACACTGTTCCCATTGGGTAGATATGTTCACTGATGATGTATGTTCCATAGGAATTCTAGAACAAGAAAGGCAGACCGATGACCTCTCGAGATAATGTCAACTGAGTACAGAGCACTGAGTGCAGCCAACATTGCAGTATTGCAGCCGTTGAATGACTTTGCTCACTGCTTATGATATTTCCAAAGCAATTCAGAAATAATCAATGCATATTACGGTTAAGGATTGAGATATAAACAATTGACAGAACGGTACTTATTACATCCACCAATATAGCAACATAGCCGTTGTATTAAGCATTTCAATGATGATTTAAATCCTGTAACATTTCTACAAAGGCAAGGACAGGTCCACTATACCACGAGTTATTAATAATTTACAGAACTGCACCGAATACAACCACCATCACAATCATGATGCCGCTGGACTACTTTGATCACTGACAATGTAAATTCGAATGTGATTCTAAATAACCTATGTATATTGCGGCTATGGCTAGTGATATTTACAATTGATAGTACGGCATTTAGCACGTCTACAGACAGACATTTGTTGCGGCTGTATCATTCTGTTCACTAATGACGTATATTCCACAGCATTTCTAGAACGAGATATCCAGATCAATTATTCCACAGGATATTAACAAATGAAAATACAGTACTGAGTATCGCCATCATTACAGTATTGTTTCCGTTCAATAACTACGTTCACTGTTGGTGTAATTTCAAAAGCAATTCTAGAATAATCAACGCACGTTCCGATTACTGCTTGAGATATTTCCAGTTGATAGTAGGGTACCTACTACAACCACGAATACAGCAGAGTTGCCGCCGGATTATTCTGACCAATGATGATTTAAATTCTATGACAATTCTTGAATAACAAAATGCCGATCCTCTGACCTTCCAGATATTAGCAATTGGCAACCAAGTAATGAGTACAGCAATCATCAAGGTACCGAAGCCGCTGAAATACTTTGTTCATTGATGATGTAAATGACAAAACGATTCAGAAATAATCAATCTATGTTACGGTTATGGCGTGAGACATATAAAATTGGCAGTACGTTACATATTATATCAACTAATATAACACTGTAGCCGTTGGGTTAACATGCACAATGAAGATTTAAGTCCCATATCAATTCTAGAATGACAAAATACTGAACAACTGAATCCCGAGACATTAAAAATTCACAAGAAATTACTGAGTACAACCATCATCACAATAATGTAGCGTTTGGACTACTTTTGCTGATGATGTAAATTCCAAAGCAATTATAGAAGAATCAATTTACAGTACGCTTGTTGCTTGAGATACTTCCAGTTGACATTGCGGTGCTCATTACATCCGCCAATAAAGCACTAGCCGATGGATTAAACAGTTGAATGATGATTTAAGTTCTATTACATTTCTTAAATGCCATGATACAGATACACTGACCCCCGAGAAATCAATAATAGGCAACACAGTACTGAGTACTGCCGTCACCACAGTACTTGGCCGTTATGCTACTTTGTTCACCGATGATGTAAATTCGAAAGTTATTCTGGAATAATCTATGTATAGGGCGGTTATGGCTAGTTGTATTTACAATTGGCAGTACGGCATTTAGTACATCTTTCAACAGACCACTGTGCCGTTGTATTAATCTTTTCACTGATGATGTATGTTCCTGAGCAATTACGGACCAGGTATGCAGGTCCGTCATCCATCTAGATATTAACCAATGACGACACAGTACTGAGCATAGCAATCATCACTGTATTGTAGCCGTTTGATAGCTTCTTTTACTGATGATGTAAATTCCGAAGCAATTCTAGAATGATCAACGTATATTACGATTGTTGCTCGAGACGTTTCCAATTGACAGTACGACCATTGCTGCATCCACAAATATAGCACTCTATCCGACTGTTTAATATGTTCTGCGATGTTTGAAAACCTATATCAATCCTAGAATAGCAAAATACAGGTCCACTGTCCTTCGAGATATTATCATTTTACAACACTGTACTGAGTACACCCACCATCGCAGTAATCTTACCGTCCAACTACTTTGTTCCCTGATAGTGTGAATTCGAAAGTGATTCTAGAATAACCCATGTATAGTGCGGTTAAGGCTAGTGATATTTACAATTGACTGTACGGCATTAAGTACGACTACCGACATAACGCTGTTGCCGTTGTGCTTATCTGTTCACTGATGATGTATATTCCACAGCAATTCTAGAACGTGATACGCAAATCCACTATCCCTCGAGATATTAATAAATGACAACACATTACTGAGTACGGCAAACATCGCAGTATTGTGGCCGTTCAATAACAATTTCCACTGACGGCGAAGATGCCAATGCAATCCTAGAATGATCAACGTATGTTAGTTTCATGTCTTGAGATATTTCCAATTGTTATTACGGTACATGTTACATCCGCCAATATAGCACAGTAGCCATTCTGCTATTCTGTTCACTGATAATTTAAATACCATAACAATCTAGAATGCAAAATAGAGATCCACTGATACTCGGGAACCTTACGATTGACAACGCATTACTGAGTACAGCTAACATCACAGTGACGTAGCCGTTGGACTACTTTGTTCACTGATGATGTGAATTCGAAAGTGATTCTAGAATGAAATCTATATAATGCGGTTATGGCTACTGATATTTACAATTGACGGTACGGCATTTATTAAACCATCCAGCATATCACTGCTGCCGTTGGATTCATCTGTCCAATGATGATGTGTATCCCACAGCATTTCTATAACGGGCAATGCAGATCCATTATCCCTCGAGACGTTAACAACTGACAACATAGTACCGACATGTAACTGTTGCCGTTGTATTGACCTGTTCACGGATGATGTATAATCCACAGCAACTCTGGAGCATGGTATGCAAATCCATAATCCATCGAGATATTAACAAATGACATCATCATTATAATTGAACTTCCTAGCCAAATTCTATTGAATTGCACTGACTATAACAAACCAACAGAATTATTCCCCTTGTTTACGTAAAAAAGCCACTTCACCACGATGTTAGTCGAATATGACAATATAATTGAACTTTCTATTCAAATTCTATTGAATTGCAGTGGCTACAGCTAACCAATAGAATCCTTTGTCCCTATTTATGGAAAAAAATTATCTCACCGCTATATTATTCGAAAATGACAATACAATTGAAGTTTCTAGCCAAATTCTAATGAACTGCATTGACAACAGCGAACCAATAGACCACTTCTTCCTTATTTATGCAGAAAAGATAGCTCACCACGATGTTAGTCGAAAGTGTCATTATAATGGAACTTTCTAGCAAAATTCTATTGAAATGCAATGACTATAGCAAACCAATAGAATTATTACTCCTTGTTAACGTAAAAAGGCTGGCACAACGCGGTATTAGTCGAGAATATCCATATAATTGAACTTTCTATTCAAATTATGTTGAATTGCAATGGCTGTAGCAAACCAATAGACTTTTTCCACCATTTTATGTAAAGAAGTTAGCTCACCACGATGTTAGTCGAAAATGTCAATATAAATGAACTTTCCAGTAAAATTCTGTCGAATTGCAATGGCTATAGCAAACCAAACTAATCTTTTCTACTTGTATGTTTTAAAAAATTAGCACACCACAATATTAGTCTATAATTAGCATATATTTGAATATTCTAGACAAATCCAGTGAGTTGCAATGATTATAACAAATCAAAACAATTTATTCACTTTGTATACGCAAAAAAGTCAGCTCAGCACGATATTAGTCGAATATGTCATTATAATTGAACTTTCTAGTCAAATTCTATTGAATTGCAATGATTATAGCAAACCAGTAGACGCTTTCCTCCTTATTTATGTAAAGAAGATAGCTCACCTCGATGTTAGTCGAAAGTGTCATTATAATTGACCTTTCTAGTCAAATTCTATTGCATTGCAATGGCTATAGCAAACCAATAAAGTTATTTCTCCTTATTTACGTAAGAAAGTTGGCTCACCGTGGCATTATAAGAATATATCAAAATAATTGTAGTTTCTATTCAAATTCTATTGAACTGGAGTGGCTATAGCTAACCATTAATATTTTTTCACCTTATATATGTAAAGAAATCAGCTCACCGCGGTATCAGTCGAATATGTCAATATAATTGTACTTTCTATTCAAATTCTATTGCATTGCAGTCGCTATAGCTAACCAATAATATTTTATCTCCTTATTTATGTAAAAAAATTAACTCACCGCGATATTATTCGAAAATGTCCATACAATTGAACTTTCTAGTCAAACTCCATTGAATTTCAATAGCTATTTCAAAGCCGTATAATCTTTTCGCCTCATTTATATAAAAATGATCGCTCACCACGATGTTAGTCGAAAATGTCACTATAATTGAACTTTCTAGACAAATTCTGTTGAATTGCAATGACTACAGCGGACCAATAGACTTTTCACCCCTTATTTATGTAAAAGCGTAAGCTCACCGCGGTATTAGTCGAACATGTCAATATAATTGAGCTTTCGGTTCAAATTCTATTGAATTGCACTGGCTACATCTAACCAATAGAATTTTTTCTCATCATTTATGCAAAAAAGTTAGCTCACCACGATGTTAGTCAAAAGTGTCAAAATAATTGAACTTTCCAGTCAATTTCAAATGAACTACAATGACGACAGCAATCCAGTAGAATTATTTACCCTTATTTACGTAAGCAGTTAGCACACCGTGGTAGCAGCCGAGAATGTCTATATACTTGGACCTCTAGTCAAGTTGTGATTACTTGCAATGGCTATAGCAAACCAAAAGGATTTTTCCTCCTTATACATGTAAAAAAGATAGCTTACCACGATGTTGGTCGAAAATGTCAATACAAATTTACCTTCTAGTCAAATTCTATAGAATTGCGATTGCTATAGCAAACCAATATAATTTATTCTACGCGCTTAATTAAAAGAATTAGCACATAACGATATTAGCCGTAAATGAACATATACTTGAACATCCTAGTCATGTCCTGTGAGTTGCAATGCCTATAGCAGGTCCATATAATTTTTTCTTCTTATATATGCAAAAAAGTCGGCTCACCACGATATTAGTCGGAGATGTCAGTATAATTGCACTTTCTATTCAAATTCTTTCGAATTGCAGTGGCTATAGCAAACCAATAGAATTTTTTTTCCTCGTTTACGTAAAGAAGGTAACGCACCGCGATATTACTCTAATATTTCATAACTATTGATCATTGTAGTCAAATTCTGCTGAATTGCGGTAGCTATAAGAAACCAATAGAATTTTCTTCTCCTTATTTATCTAAAAAAGTTAGCTCACCACGACATCATACGAATATTTCATTATAATTGTACTTTGTGGACAAATTCTGCTGAACTGCCGTAGCTATAGCAAACCAATAGAATTTTTTCTCGTTATTCACGTAAAGAAGGTAGCTAACCCTAATATTATTCGAAGATTTCAATATAATCGATTTTCCTAGCCAAATTCTATTGAATTGCAGTGGCCATAGCAAACCAATAGATTGTTCTCCCCTTATTTATGTAAAAAGGCAGCTCACCGCGATATTATACGAAGATGTCAATATAATCGAACTTTCTAGCCAAATTCTATCGAATTGCAGTGGCCATAGCAAACCAATAGATTGTTCTCCCCTTATTTATGTAAAAAGGCAGCTCACCGCGATATTATACGAAGATGTCAATATAATCGAACTTTCTAGCCAAATTCTATCGAATTGCAGTGGCCATAGCAAACCAATAGATTGTTCTCCCCTTATTTATGTAAAAAGGCAGCTCACCGCGATATTAGTCCAATATGTCAATATAAACGACCTTCCTAGTCAAATTCAATTCAATTGCTATGGCTATCGCAAGACAAATTGAATTTTTTCTCCTTATATATGCAAAACAGTCGGCTCCCCATGATATTAGTCGGAGTTGTCAAAATAATTGTACTTTCTATTCAAATTCTATTGAATTACAGTTTCTACAGCTAACGAATAGAACATTTTCTACTTGATTGTGTAAAAAAATTACCTCACCGCGTTATTATTCGAAAACGTCAATAGAATTGAACTTTCTAGTTAATTCTATTGAATTGCTATAGCTGTTTCAAAACTATAGGATTTTGTCTCCTTATCTATGTGATATGGTTAGCTCACCGGGATGTTGATTGAAAATGTGAATATAATTGAGCTTTCTTGCCAAATTCTATTGGATTGCAATGGCTACAGCAAACCAGTATAATTTACTCCACTTATTTATGTGAAAAAGTTAGCTCACCGATATATAAGTCGAGTATGTCAACACAAACGTCCTTCCTAGTTAAATTATATTGATTTGCGATGGCTATAGCCAAACAATAGAATTATCCTACCTTATTAATGTAAAAAAATTAGCTCACCACGATATTATTCGAAAATGTCAATGTAATTGAACTTTCCAGTAAAATACAAAAGAATTGCAGAGGCTATAGCAAACCAAGAGCATTTTTCCACCTTATTTATGCAAAATCCGGCTTACCAGGGTATTGCTCGAAAATTTCAATAAAACTGTGTTTTCTATACAAAGATGCGATTGAATTGCAGTGGCTATGGCAAAACAGTAGAATTTTTCCACCTCATTTAAGTAAAAAATTAGCTCACCGCGGTATTATCCGAAAATGTCAATATAATTGTACTTTCCAGCCAAATTCGATTGAACTGCAATGACTATAGCAAACCAATATACTTTCCTCTCCCTATTTATGTAGAAATTGTATCTCACTGCGATATTAGTCGAAAATGTCAATATAATTGAACTTTCTAGTCAAATTCTATTGAATTGCAATAGGAATAACAAACCAATCGAATTTTTTCACCCTATTTAAGTAAAAAATTTGCTCACCGCGGTATTAGCCGAAATCGTCGATCTAATTGAACGTTCTTGCCAAATTCTATTGAAATGTAACGGCTATTCGCAAATCAATAGAATTTTCTCTCACTATTTGTGTAAAATAGTTATTTCACCGCAATATTAGTAGAAGATGTCAATATAGTTGAGCTTTCTATCCAAATTCCATTGAATTGCAATAGCTACAGCAAAGCTATAGAATTTTTCCTCCTTATTTATGCCAAGAAGCTAGCCCACCGCGGTCTTAGTCGAAAATGACAATATAATTGAACTTTCTAGAAAACTCTACTGAATTGCAATAGCTATAGAAAACCATCAGAGTTTTTTCTCCCTTTTTATGTAAAAAAGGTAGCTCACCGAGATATTTGACGCGTATGTCAATACATACGTCCTTTCTAGTCAAATTCTTATGAATTGTTATAGCTATAGAACACCAAGAGTGTATTTTCTCCTTTTTTATGTAAGAAAGCTAACTCAGCACGTTATTAGGCGAAAATGTCAAAAGAATTGAGCTTTATTTTCAATTTCTATTGAATTGCAGTAGCTATAGCAAAGCAATAGGATTTTTTCCCCTCAGTTAAGTAAAAAAGCCAGCTCACCCCGATCTCAGCCGAAAATATCAATATAATTGAACTTACTAGTAAAATGCTATTGAATCACAGTAACTATAGCAAACAAATAGAATTTTATCTCCCTATTTAAGTAAAAACATAGCTCACCGCGGTATTAGACGAAGTCGTCAACATAATTAAACCTTCTTGCCAAATTCTATTGAATTGAAATAGCCTTAGCAAAGCAATAGAATTTTTACTCCTTATATATGTCAAGAAGTTAGCTCAGCGCGATATTAGCCGAAAATGTCAATATAATTGAGCTTTCTGGTCGAATTCTAATGAATTGTAATGGCTATTGAAAATCAAGAGGGACTTTACTCCAATTCCATGTCAAAAAGGTACTTCAAGGCATTATTGGCCGAAAATGTCAATATAATTGAACGTTCTAGCCAAATTCTAATGAATTGCAATAGCTATGGAAAACCATGAGGGATTTTGCAGCATTTTTATGTGATATAGGTGCCTCAACACGTTATTAGTTGAAAATGTCAATATAAATGAACATTCTAGTCTAATTCTTATGAATTGCTATAGCTATAGAAAACCAAGAGAGCTTCTTCTCCTTTTTTATGTACGAAAGTTACCTCAACACTTTATTAGGCGAAGATGTCAATATAATTGTGCTTTCCAGTCAAATTCGATTGAACTGCAATGGCTGTAGCAAACCAATTGATTTTTTCCATCCTATTTAAGTAAAAAATTAAGCTCACTGCGGTATGAGCTGAAAATGTTAATATAATTGATCTTCCTAGCAAAATTCTATTGAATTGCAGCGTCTATAGCATACAAGTATAATTTTCCCTCCTTATTTCTGAAAAAATGTAGATCTCCGCGATATCACCCGAAAATGTCAAGATAATTGAGCTTTCTAGTAAAATTCCAATGAATTGCAATAGCTATAGAAGACCAAGAGGGATTTTTCTGCATTTTTATGTGAAATAGGTACCTCAACACGTTATTAGTCGAAAATGTCAATATAAATAAACTTTCTAGTCATATCATTATGAATTGCTTTAGCTATAGAAAACCAAGAGGGTTTCTTGTCCTTTTTTATGTAAGAAACTTAACTCATCACTTTATTGGGCGAAAATGTCAATAGAATTGTGCTTTATTTCCAATTTCTCATGAATTGCAAAAGCTATAGCAAACCAATAGTATTCTTTCTCCGTATTTAAGTAAAAAAGCTTGCTCACCGCGGTCTTAGCCGGAAACATCAATATAATTGAAATTTCTAGCCAAATTCAATTCAAATGCAATGGCTATAGCAAGCGAATATAATTTCCTCTCCTTATTTAAGTAAAAAAATTATCTCACTACGATATTAGTCCAATATGTCAGTATAAATGTATTTTCGAGTCAAATTCTATTCAATTGCAATAGCTATGGAAAACCAAGAGGGATTTTTCTGCATTTTTATGTGAAATAGGTACTTCAATCCGTTATTAGTCGAAAATGTCAAAATAAATAAACTTTCTAGTCATATCATTATGAATTGCTTTAGCTATAGAAAACCAAGAGTGTTTCTTCTTCTTTTTTATGTAAGAAAGTTAACTCAACACTTTATTAGGGGAAAATGTCAATAGAATTGCGCTATATTTTCAATTTCTCATGAATTGCAAAAGCTATAACAAACCAATAGTATTCTTTCTCCGTATTTAAGTAAAAAAGCTTGCTCACCGCGGTCTTAGCCGGAAATATCAATATAATTGAAATTTCTAGCCAAATTCAATTGAAATGCAATGGCTATAGCAAACGAATATAATTTCCTCTCCTTATTTAAGTAAAAAAATTATCTCACTACGATATTAATCCAATATGTCAGTATAAATGAAATTTCTAGTCAAATTCTATTGAATTGAAATAGCTATAGCACACAAATAGAATTTTTCCTCCTTATTTATGTAAAAAGTTCGCTCACCACGATCTTCGTCGAAAGTGCCATTATAAATGATCTCTCTAGTCAAATTCTATTGATTTGCGACGGCTATAGCAAACCAATAGAACTTTTTCTCCTTCTTTATGTAAAAAAGATCGCTCACCACGATGCTAGTCGAAAGTGTCAACATAATTGAACTTTCCAATATGAATCTATTGTACTGCAATGACGACAGCAAACCAGTAGAATAATTAGCCCTTATTTACGTAAAAAGTTAGCACACCACGATATTTATCGGAGGTGTCAATATAATTGTACTTTCTATTCAAATTCTATCGAATTGCAATGGCTATAACAAACCAGGAGGATCTTCTCTCCTTATGTACCTATACATGTCAGCTCACCGCGATATTAGTCGAAAATGTCAAAATAATTGAACTTTCTAGACAAATTCTATTGAACTGCAATGGCTGCAGTAAATCAATTGTATTTTTCCTCCTTATTTACGTCAGGAAGGTAGCTCAACATGATATTAGACGAGAATGTCAATATAATTGAACTTTCTAGGCAAATTATGTTGAGATGCGATGGCTATAGCAAACCAATAGAATTGTTTCTCCTTACTTATGAAAAAAAGGTAGCTCACCGCGATATCATACGAATATTTCATTATAATTGTACTTTGTGGACAAATTCTGCTGAACTGCCGTAGCTATAGCAAACCAATAGAATTTTTTCTCGTTATTCACGTAAAGAAGGTAGCTAACCCTAATATTATTCGAAGATTTCAAAATAATCGAACTTCCTAGCCAAATTCTATTGAATTGCAGTGGCCATAGCAAACCAATAGATTGTTCTCCCCTTATTTATGTAAAAAGGCTGCTCACCGCGATATTAGTCCAATATGTCAATATAAACGACCTTCCTAGTCAAATTCAATTCAATTGCTATGGCTATAGCAAGACAAATTGAATTTTTTCTCCTTATATACGCAAAAAAGATGGCTCAACACGATATTAGTCGTGAATGTCTATATAATTGAACTTTCTATTCAAATTATGCTGAGATGCAATTGCGATTTCGAACCAATAGAATTTTTCTTCCTTATTCATCTAAAGAAACTAGCTCACCGCGATATTATACGAAGATGTCAATATAATCGAACTTTCTAGCCAAATTCTATTGAATTGCAGTGGCCATTGCAAACAAATAGAATTTTTTCCCTGTATTTATTTAAAAAAGTTAGCCCACCGCGATGTTAGTTGAAAATGTCAATATAAATATCATTTCCATCCAAATTCTATTGTATTGCAATTGCTATAGGAAACCAATATAATTTATTCTACCGGTTTATGTAAAGAAATTAGCACACCGCGATATTAGTCGAAGATGAACATATATTTGAAGATTCTAGTCATGTTCTGTGAGTTGCAGTGTCTATAGCAATCCAATATAAATTTTTCTCCTTATATATGCAAAACAGTCGGCTCCCCATGATATTAGTCGGAGTTGTCAATATAATTGTACTTTCTATTCAAATTCTATTGAATTACAGTTTCTATAGCTAACGAATAGAACATTTACTACTTAATTGTGTAAAAAAATTACCTCACCGCGTTATTATTCGAAAACGTCAATATAATTGACCTTTCCAGTCAAATTCTTCGCAACTACAATGACGACAGCAAACGAATTGTATTTTTCCTCCTTATTTGCGACCAAAAGTTCGCTCGCCGCGATATTACTTGAAGTCGCCAATATAATTGAACTTTCTTGTCAAATTCCATTGAATTGCTATGGCTATAGCGAACCGACAGAATTTCTCCTTCTTATTAATGTAAGAAAGTTCGCTCACCTCGATGTTCGTCGAAAGTGTCATTATAAATGATCTTTCTAGTCAATTTCTATTGAATTGCAATGACTACAGCGGACCAATAGAATTTTTTCTCCTTATTTATGTAAAAAGGTTAGCTCGACACTATGTTAGTCGAAAGTGTCAACATAATTGAACTTTCCAGTCTAATTCTATTGAACTGCAATGACGACAGCAAACCAGTAGAATAGTGTCCCCTTATTTACGTAAAAAGATGGCTCACCACGATGTTCGTCGAAAGTGCCATTATAAATGATCTTTCTAGTCAAATTCTATTGAATTGCGACAGCTATAGCAAACCAATAGAATTTTTTCTCCTTCTTTACGTAAAAAAGATCGCTCACCACGATGTTAGTCGCAACTGTCAACATAATTGAACTTTCCAGCAAAATTCTATTTGACTGCAATGACGACCAAAAGCCAATATTATTTTTCCACCTTATTTGTGACAAAAAGTTAGCTCACCACGATATTATTCGGAGATGTCAGTATAATTGTAATTTCTATTCAAATTCCTTCGAAGTGGAATGGCTATAACAAACCAATAGATTCCTTTCTCCATATATACGCAAAAATGTTACCTCACCGAGATATTTGTCGGAAGTGTCAATACAATTCAACACTCTAGTCAAATACTACTGAATTGCAGTGGCTGTAGCAAACCAATAGACTCTTTCTGCCTTATTTATGTAAAAAAGTTCGCTCACCGCAGTATTAGTTGAAAATGTCAATATTGTTGTACTTTCTATTCAAATTCTATTGAATTACAGTTGCTATAGCTAACGAATAGAACATTTTCTACTTATTTATGTAAAAAAATTACCTCACTGTGTTATTATTCGAAAACGTCAATACAATTGAACTTTCTAGTCAAATTCTATGGAATTGCAATAGCTATTTCAAAACTATAGGATTTTGTCTCCTTATCCATGTGATGTAGTTAGCTCACCGGGATGTTGATTGAAAATGTGAATATAATTGAGTTTTCCATTCAAATTCTATTGAATTGCAATGACTATAGCAAGCCAATAGGCTCTTTCCCCCTTATTTATGCAAAAGCGTTAGCTCACCGCGGTATTAGTCGAATACGTCAATATAACTGTACCTTCTATACAAATTCAACTGAATTGCAGTGGCTATAGATAACCAACGTAATTTTTTCTCCTCATTAAAGTAAAAAAGTTAGCTCACCACGGTATTAGCCGAATATGTCAATATAATTGAACTTTCTAGACAAATTCTATTGAATTGCAGTGGCTGTAGCAAGCCAATAGAACTTCTCCTCCTTGTATGTGTAAAAAAGTTAGCTGAAAACGATATCAGTAGAGAATGTATATATAATTGAACTTTCTGGTCAAATTATATTGAATTGCAATGGCTATAGCAAACCAAAAAACTTTTTCCTCCCTATTCATATAAGAGCTCAGCTCTGCACGATGTGGGTCGAAAATGTCAATATGAATGAACCTACAACTCAAATTCTATTCAATTGCAATGGCTATTGCTAAGCAATATAATTTTTTCTATTTGTTTATGTAAAAACATTAGCTTACAACGATATTAGTCGAAAATGGACATATATTTGACGTTCTAGTCAAATTCTATTCATTTGCATTGACTATAGCAACCCAATAGTGTTATTTCTACTTATTTACGTAAAAAAGCTAGCTCACCGCCATATTAGTCCAATATGTCAAAGCAATTGTACTTTCTAGACAAATTCCATTGAACTGTAGTAGCTATTTTAAGACTATAATATTTTCTCTCCTTATTTATGTGATAAAGTTAGCTCAACACGATATCGGTCGTAAATGTCGGTATAATTAAACTTTCTTGCCATGTTCTATTGAACTGCAACGGCTATAGCAAACCAATATAGTTTTCTCTCTTTATTTATGAGAAAATGTAGCTCTACGCGATATTAGCAGAAAATGTCAATATAATTGCACTTTCGAGTCAAATTCTAATGAATTGCAATAGCTATAGAAAACCAAGTGGGTTGATTCCACTAGCGAAATTCTAGTGAACAGCAATGGCTACAGCAAACCAATAGACATTGTCCTACGTATTTACGTAAAAAAGATAGCTCACCACGATATTAGTCGAATGTATAAGTATAATTGATCTTTCTTGTCAAATTCGATAGAATTGCAATGAGTATAGCAAACCAATTGCATTATTTCTCCTTATTTACGAAAAAAGTTAGCTTACCGCGGTATTAGTCGTGTGTTTCAATATAATTGTACTTTCTATTTAAATTCTATAGAACTGCTGTGGCTACAGCTAACCAATAGAACTTTTTCTACTTATATATCTAAAAAATTACCTCACCGAGATATTATACGAAAATGTCAGTACCATAGAACTTTCTCGCCGAATTCTTTCGTATTGCAATAGCTGCTTCAAAACTAAAGGACTTTTTCTCCTAATTTACGCCATAAAGTTAGCTCAATTCGATATTAGCTGAAAATGTCAATATAATTGAACTTTCTAGTCAAATTCTATTGAATTGCATTCGCTACAGCAAACCAACAGCATTTTTTCTACTTATTTAGGTATAAACGGAGCACACCGCAATATCAATTGAGTATGGCAATATAAACAACCATCCTAGACAAATTCTATTGAATTGCGTTGGCTATAGCAAAACCAATAGAATTTTTTCTCCTTATTAATTTAAAAATGTAAGCCCACCACGATATCAGTCGAAAATGTCGATATAATTAAACTTTCTAGTGAAATTCTGTTGAATTTCAATGGTTATAGCAAGCCAACAGAATTTGTCCTCCATATTTGCGTAACAAGTTGGCTCACCACGATGTTAGTTGAAAGTGTCAATATAATTGTACATCCTATCGATATTCTATTGAATTGCAATGGCTATAACAATCCAATACAATCTCTTGCCCTTATTTAAGTAAAAACGTTAGCTCACAACGATATTAGAAGAAAATGTACATATATTTCACATTCTAGTCAAATTCTTTGAGTTTCAATGGGTACAGCAAATCAATACAATTCTCTCTCCTTATATATGCAAACAAGTCAGCTGACCACCATACTAGTCGAAGATGTCAATATAATTGTTCCTTCTATTCGAATTCCATTGAATTGCTATGCCTATAACCAACCAATAGAAATATTTCTCCTTATTCACGTAAAAAATTAGCTCACAGTGGTATTAGTCGAATGTGTCAATGTAATTGTACTTTCTATTCATGTCCCATTGAATTGCAGTGGCTACAACAAACCAATATAATTTTATCTCCATATTTATGCAAAAAATAGCTGACAGCGATACTATTCGGAAATGTCGATACAATAGAACTTTCTAGTCAAATTCTATTGTATTGCAACAGCCATTTCAAAACTATAGAATTTTTTCTCTTTATTTATGTGACAACATTAGCTAACCGCGATATTATTCGAAAATGTCAATCGAATTGAGCCTTCTAGTCAAATTCTATTGTACTGCAATAGCTATTTCAAAAATATAGCATCCTTTCTCCTTATTTATGTGATGAAGCTAGCTCACCGCGATATTTTTCCGAAATGACATTATAATTGAACTTTCTAGCCAAATTCTATTGAAATGCAACGACTACAGCAAACCAACAGACTTCTTCCTCCATATTTACTTAAAAAAGTTAGCTCACCGTGGTATTAGTAGAATATGTCAATATAATTGTACTTTCTAGCCTAATTCTATTGAATTGCCATGGCTATAGCAAACCAATAGACTTTTTCCTCCTTATTTCTGTAAAAAAGTCAGCTCGCCACGATGTTACTCGAAAATGTCAAAATAAATGATCTTTCTAGTCAAATGCTTTTGAATTGCGATGACTATAACAAACCACTAAAACCTTTTCTCCTTATTTATGTGAAAAAATTGGCCCACCATGGGATTAGTCGAATATGTCAATATAATTATACTTTCCATTCAACTTCAATTGAATGCCGTGACTATATCTAACCAATAAAACTTTTTCTACTTATTTATGTAGAAAAATTAGCTCACCAGGGCAATGTTCGAAAATGTCAATACTCTTGAACCTTCTAGTCAAATTCTATTGAATTGCAATACCTATTCCAAAACTATAGAATCTTTTCTCATAATTTACGTGATAAAGATTGCTCACCTAGATATTAGTCGAAAATGCCGACAATATTGGTATTTCAAGTCAAATTCTATTGAATTGCAATGACTATTGCAAACCAATAGGCTTTTCCCTCCTTATAAATGTAAAAAGTTACCTCACCACGATGTTAGCCGAACATGCCATTACATTTGATCTTTCTAGTCAAATACTATTGAATTGCAACAGCTATACCAAAACTATATAAATTTTTCTCCTTGTTCATGTGATAAAGCTAGCTCACCACGGAGTTGATCGAAAATGTCATTATACATGATCTTTCTAGTCAAATGCTATTGAATTGCAATGGCTATAACAAACCACTATAATCTTTCCTCCGTATTTATGTAAGAATGTCAGCTCACCGCGATATTAGACAAAAATGTCATTACAGTTGATCTTCGTTGACAAATTCTACTGAATTGCAATGGCTATGGAGAGCCAATAGATCTTTTACTCCATTTTTATGTAAAAAAGCAAGCTCAAAACGATGTTAGTCGAAGGTTTCATTATAATTGACTTTTCTGGTAAAATTCTATTGAATTGCAATGACTATAGCAAACAAATAGAATTGCACCTCCGTATTTACGTAAGAAACTTATCTCTCCGCAGTATTAGTCGAATATGTCAATATAATTGTACTTTCCATTCAAATTCTATAGGATTGCAAAAGCTATTTCAAAACTATAAAATTTCTTCGCCTTGTTTATGTGATAAACTTAGATCACAGCGATATTAGTGGAACATGTCTGTATAATTGTACTTTCTATTCATATTCTGTTAAATTGCAGTTACTATAGCTAGCCAATAGAATTTTTTATATATATTTACGTAAAGAAGATTAGCTAACCGCGTTATTAGACGAAGATGACAATATAATTGACCTTCCTATTCAAATTCTATTGAATTGCAATGGATATAACACACAAATAGAATGAACTCTCCTTATATATGTAAAAAAGGGAGCTCACCGCGATATTATTCCAATATGTCAATATAAACGACCTTCCTGATTAAACTCTATTGAATTTCGATGGCTATAGCAAAACCAATTAAATTTTCTCTCCCTATTTAGTTAAAAAATTTAGATCACAATTATATCATTCGGAAATGACGATATAATTATACTCTCTTGTGTAATTCTATTGAATTGCAACGGCTATAGCAAACCAATAGACCTTGACCGCAATATTGACGTAAAAAGTTTAGCTCTCCAAGATGTTAGTCCAAAGAATCATTATAATTGAACGTCCTAGTCAAATTCTATTGAATATCTGTGACTACAGCAAATCAATAAAATTATTTCTCCTTATTTACGGAAAGAGTTAGCTCACCGCGGTATTAGTCGAAAATGCCACTACAATTCAACTTTCTAGTTAAATTCTACTGAATTGCTGTGGCTATAGGAAGCCAATAGACCCTTTCCTCCTTGCTTATGCAAAAAAGTTAATTTACCACGGTGTTAGTCGGAAGTGTCATTATAATTGAAATTTCACTTCAAATGCTATGCAATTGCAATGGCTATTGCAAACCAATAGAGCTACATCTCCTTATATATGTAAAAATGTTTGATAACCGCGATTTCATTCCAAAATATAAATACAATTGAACTTTCTAGCCAAATTCTATGTCAGCGTTATAGCTATGTCATGGCAACAGAATTTTTTCTCCTTACATATGTGATAATCATAGCCCACCGCGATATTGGTCGAAGACTCCAGTATAATTGAACTTTCTGGTCAATTTCTATTGAATTGCTATGGCTATAGCAAACCAACAGAAGTTCTCCTACATATTAATGCAAGAAAGTTAGCACACCACAATGTTAGTCGAACGTGCCACTATATTCGATCTTTCTAGCCATATTCTATTGAATTGCAATGACTACAGCAAACCATTAGTATTATTTCTCCTTATTTCCGTGAGAAAGGTAGCTCACCGCGCTACTAGTCGAATATGTCAATATAATTGTACTTTCTCTTCAAATTCTTTAGAATTGCAATGGCTGCAACAAACCAACAAATTCTTTTCTACTTATTTATGCAAAAATAACAGCTTACCGTGATCTTAGCCGAAAACGTCATTGCAGTTGAGCTTTCCAATCAAATTCGACTGAATTGCAATGGCTATAGCAAACCAATAGACCTTTTCCTCCTTATTAATAGAAAAAAGATACCTCACCACGGCGTTAGTAGAAAGTGTCATAATAATTAAACTTTTTAGTCATATTCTATTGAATTGCAATGACAATAGCAAACCAATGGAATGATTTCTCCTTGTTTACATAAAAAAGTTAGCTCACCAATATAATAGCCTAAAATGTCACTATAACTGAACGTTCTATTCAAATTCAGTTGCACTGCATTGACATTAGTTAACCAATGGAGTAATTTCTCCTTAGTTATGAAAAACATTAGCTCACCACGATGTTAGTGGAATGTATCACTATAATGGATCTTCCTAGTCAAGTTACATTAAATTGCAATGACTTACCAAACCTATAGACCTTTCCCTCCTCATTTATGTAAAAAACTTGGCTCGCCGCGATGTTAGTCGAGAGTGTCATTATAATTGAACTTTCTATTCGAATTCTATTGAATTGAAATGACTGTAGCGAACCAATAGAGTTATTTCTCTTAATTTACGTAAAAAAGGTTGCTCACCACGGTATTAGTCGAATATGTCAATACAATTGAACGTCCAATTCATATTCTACTGAATTGCAATGGCTGTAACAACCCAATAGAATTATTTCTCCTCATTTATGTAATGAAACTATCTCACCGCGATGTTAGTCGAAAATGTCAATATAACTGAACTTCCTTGTCTCATTCTATTGAATTGCAGTGGCTATAGCAAACTAATATAATTTTTTCTACTTGTTTATGTAAAAAAATTTGCTCACCACGATATTAGCCGAGGAAGAACATACATTTGGACATTTTAGTCTAACTCCTTGACTTGCTATGGCTATAGCAAATCTATACACTTGTTTTTCCTTATATATGCAAAAAGCCTGCTCACTACGATAACAGTGGAAGACGTCAATCTAACAGTACTTTCAATTCAAATTCTGTTGAACTGCACTGGCTATCGCAATCCAACTCAGTCATTACTCCTTATTTACGTAAAAATGATAGCACACCACGGTATTAACCGAAAATGACACTACAATTGAACTTTCAACTCAAATTCGACTGAATTGCAACGGATATAGAAGGCAATAGACATTTTACTCCTTATCTATGTAAAAAAGATAGTTCAACTCCACGTTAGTCGAAGATGTCATTATAACTGAACCTTCTAGACATATTCCATTGTATTGCAATGACTAGAGCAAACCAATAGACTTTTTCCTCCTTATTTATGTAAGAAAGTTAGCTCACCACGAGGTAAGTCGAAAATGTCAATATAAATATACTTTCTAGTCAAATTCTATTGAATTGCAATGGATATAGCACACAAATAGTATAAACTCTCCTTATATATGTAAAAAAGGTAGCTCACCGCGATATTATTCCAATATGTCAATATAAACGACCTTCCTATTTAACTCTATTGAATTGCGATGGCTATAGCAAAACAAATTGAATTTTTTCCCCTTATTTAGTTAAAAAAGTTAGATCACAACGATATCATTCGGAAATGTCGATATAATTACTCTCCTGTGGAATTCTATTGAATTGCACCGGCTACAGAAAACCAATATACCTTGATCTAAATATTTCCGTAAACAGGTTAGCTCACCACGATGTTAGTCGAAAGTATCATTACAATTGAACGTTCTAGTCAAATTCTATTGAATTGGTTTGACTATGGCAAACCAATAGAATTATTTCTCCTTGTATACGTAAAAAAGTGAGCTCAGCACGATGTTAGTCGTAAGTATCATTATATTTGAAATTTCTAGTCAAATTCTGTTGAATTGCATTGACTAATGCAAACGAATGGGATTATTTCCTCTTATTTACGTAAAAAAGTTAGCTCACCACGATATTAGTCGAAAGTGTCATTACAATTGAACATTCCCGTCAAATCCTACTGAATTGCAATGGCTATAGCAAACCAACAGAATTATTTCTCCTTATTTACATAAAAAGGTATGCTCACCACGACATTATCCGACAGCGTCATTATAATTGAACCTTCCACTCAAATTACACTGAATTTGAATGGCCAAAGCAAATCAATAGACTTTTTCCACTGATTCGTGAAAAAAAGTTAGTCCACCATGATGGTAGTCAAAAGAGTCATTATAACTGAACTTTCTAGACAATTCTATTGAACTGAAATGACTACAGCAAGCCAATAGAGTTATTTCTCCTTATTTACGAAAAGAGGTTATCTTACCGCGATAAAAGTCGAAAATGTCATTATAACTGAACTTTCTGGTCAAATTATATTGAGCTGCAGTGGCAATGGTAAACCAATAGAACTTTCTCCCCTTATTTATGTATGAAGGGTAGCGCACAGCGATATAAGTCGTACGCGTCAATATAAACGACCTTCCTGGTCAAATTCTACTAAATAGCGATGGATATGCCAAACCACTGGAGTCCAATTCTATTGAATTGCAATAGCTATAGCAAACCAAAAGTATTTTTTCTCCTTATTTGTGTAAAAATGGCAGATCACCGCGATATTAACCGAAAATGTCAATGTAATTGCACTTTCTAGTCAAATTCTAATGAATTGCAATAGCTATAGAAAACCAAGAGAGTTTATTGTCCATTTCTATGTGAAAAAGGTACCTCAATGCGTTCTTAGTTGAAAATGTCAATATAATTGTACTCTGTAGTCAAATTCCTATGAATTGGTACAGCTATAGAAAAGCAAGAGAGTTTTTTCTCCTTTTTATCTAAGAAAGTTAACTCAGCACGTTATTAGGCGAAAATGTCAATAGAATTGAGCGCTATTCTCAATTTCTATTGAATTGCAATAGATACAGCAAACCAATAGAATTTTTTCTCCTTATTTAAGTGAAAAAGCTAGCTCACCACGATATTAGTCGAAAGTGTCATTACAATTGAACATTCCCGTCAAATCCTACTGAATTGCAATGGCTATAGCAAACCAACAGAATTATTTCTCCTTATTTACATAAAAAGGTATGCTCACCACGACATTATCCGACAGCGTCATTATAATTGAACCTTCCACTCAAATTACACTGAATTTGAATGGCCAAAGCAAATCAATAGACTTTTTCCACTGATTCGTGAAAAAAAGTTAGTCCACCATGATGGTAGTCAAAAGAGTCATTATAACTGAACTTTCTAGACAATTCTATTGAACTGAAATGACTACAGCAAGCCAATAGAGTTATTTCTCCTTATTTACGAAAAGAGGTTATCTTACCGCGATAAAAGTCGAAAATGTCATTATAACTGAACTTTCTGGTCAAATTATATTGAGCTGCAGTGGCAATGGTAAACCAATAGAACTTTCTCCCCTTATTTATGTATGAAGGGTAGCGCACAGCGATATAAGTCGTACGCGTCAATATAAACGACCTTCCTGGTCAAATTCTACTAAATAGCGATGGATATGCCAAACCACTGGAGTCCAATTCTATTGAATTGCAATAGCTATAGCAAACCAAAAGTATTTTTTCTCCTTATTTGTGTAAAAATGGCAGATCACCGCGATATTAACCGAAAATGTCAATGTAATTGCACTTTCTAGTCAAATTCTAATGAATTGCAATAGCTATAGAAAACCAAGAGAGTTTATTGTCCATTTCTATGTGAAAAAGGTACCTCAATGCGTTCTTAGTTGAAAATGTCAATATAATTGTACTCTGTAGTCAAATTCCTATGAATTGGTACAGCTATAGAAAAGCAAGAGAGTTTTTTCTCCTTTTTATCTAAGAAAGTTAACTCAGCACGTTATTAGGCGAAAATGTCAATAGAATTGAGCGCTATTCTCAATTTCTATTGAATTGCAATAGATACAGCAAACCAATAGAATTTTTTCTCCTTATTTAAGTGAAAAAGCTAGCTCACCACGATATTAGTCGAAAGTGTCATTACAATTGAACATTCCCGTCAAATCCTACTGAATTGCAATGGCTATAGCAAACCAACAGAATTATTTCTCCTTATTTACATAAAAAGGTATGCTCACCACGACATTATCCGACAGCGTCATTATAATTGAACTTTCCAGTCAAATTATACTGAATTGGATGGCCAAAGCGAATCAATAGACTTTTTCCCCTTATTCGTGTAGAAAAGTTAGCTCACCATGATGGCAGCCGAAAGAGTCATTATAACTGAACTTTCTAGACAATGCTATTGAACTGCAAAGACTACAGCAAGCCAATAGAGTTATTTCATCTTATTTACGTAAAAAGGTTGGCTCAGCGCGGAATTAGTCGAATATGTCAATTTAAATGCACTTTCTATTCAAATTCCATTGAACTGAAGTGACCATAGCTAATCAATAGAATTATTTCTCCTTATTTACGTAGAAAAGTTAGCTCATCGCGGTATTAGTCGAGAATGTCTATATAATTGAACTTTCAAATCAAATTATGATGAATTGCAACGGCTATAGGTAACCAATAAAATTTCTCCTCCTCATTTATGCAGAAAGCTAGCTCAACGGGATGTTATTCGAAAATGTCAATAAAAATACACTTTCTGGTCAAATTCTATTGAATTGCAATAGCTATTTCAAAACTATAGAATTTCTTCACCTTGTTTATGTGATAAAGTTAGATCACCGCGATATTAGTGGAATATGTCTGTATAATTGTACTTTCTGTTCAAATTCTGTTGAATTGCAGTGGCTATAGCAAACCAATAGGCTTTTTCCTCCTTATTTATTTGAAGAAGTTACCTCACCACGATGTTAGTCGAACATGTCATTACATTTGATCTTTATAGTTAAATTCTACTGTATTGCTGTGGCTATAGGAAACCAATAGGCTTTTTCCTCCTTATTTATGCAAGAAAGCCAGCACACCACGGTGTTAGTCGATAGTGTCATTGTAATTTGGATTTCTAGGCAAATTCCATTGAATTCCAAAGACTACAGAAAACCAATAGAATAATTTCTCCTTATTTACGTAAAGAAAATTAGCTCACCGCAGTATTAGTCGATTACGTTAAAGTAATTGTACTTTCTAGTCAATTTCTACTGAATTCCAATGACTACAGCAATCCAATAGAATCATTTCTCCTTATTTACGTAGAAAGGTTAGCACACCGCAGTATTAGTCGAATATGTCTATATTGTTGTGCTTTCTATTAAGATTCTATTGAATTACAGTTGCTATATCTAACCAATAGAATTTTCTATCCTTATTTCTGAGAAAAATGTGGCCTCCGTGATATTGTTCGAAAATGTCAATAGAATTGAGCCTTCTAGTCAAATACTGTTGAACTGCCACAGCTCTTTCAAGAATATAAAATTTTTTCTACACATTTATGTGATAAAGCTAGCTCACCTCGATATTAGCCAAAAATGTCAATATAATTGATCTCTCTGGCCAAATTCTACTGAACTGCGACGACTGTAGCCAACCAATAGAATAATTTCTGCTTGTTTGCGTAAAAAAGTTAGCTCACCCGGGTATTAGTCGAGTATGTCTGTATAATTGAGCTTTCTAGTCAAATTATGTTGAATTGCAATGGCTATAGCAAAGCAATAGATATTTCCTCCTTGTTTATGTAAAAAAGTTGCCTCACCGCGATATTAGTCATAAATGTCATTATAAATGATCCTTCTAGACAAATTCTGTTGATTTGCAATGGCTGTAGGAAACCACTAGAATCTTTTCTCCTTATTTATGTAAAAATGTTAGCACAATGCGATAATAGTACAAAACGGGCATATATTTCAGTATTCTAGCTAAATTCCATTGAATTGCAATGGCTATACAAACCAATAGACCTCTTCCTCCTTGTTTATGTAAAAAAGTTATCTCACCACGAAGTCAATCGGAAGTGTCATTATAATTGATCTTTCCAGTTAAATTCTATTGAATTGCAAGGACTACAGCAAACCAATAGATTTTTTCTTGCTTATTTACTTAAATAAGTTAGCTCACCGTGGTATTAGTGGAATATGTCAATATAATTGTACTTTCTAGCCTAATTCTATTGATTTGCCATGGCTATAGCTAACCAATAGCATCTTTCCTCCTTATTTATGTAAAATAGTTACCTCACCAAGATGTTAGTCGAACATGTCATTACAATTGAACTTTCAGGTCAAATTCTACTGAATTGCAGCTGCTATTTCAAAACTATCGAAATTTTTTTCCTTGTTCATGTGATAGAGTTAGCTCGCCACGATGTTAGTCGAAAATGTCAATATAAATGACGTTTTTAGTCAAATACTATTGAATTGCAATGACTATAACAAACCACTAAAATCTTTTCTCCTTATTTATGTAAAAAAATTGGCTCACCGCGGAATTAGTCATATATGTTAATATAAATGCACTTTCTATTCAAATTCCAATGAATTGAAGTGGCCATAGCTAAGCAATAAATTTATTTCTCCTTATTTACTGGAAAAGTGAGCTCACCGCGGTATTAGTCGAAAATGTAATTACAATTGAATTTTCCAGTCCAATTCTACTGAATTGCAATGGCTATAGCAAACCAAAAGGGTCTGTCCGCCTTACTTATTTAAAAAAGTTGTATTACCACGGTGTTAGACGTATGTGTCATTATAATTGATCTTTCTAGCCATATACTATAGAATTGCAATGACTACAGCAAACCAATATTATTATTTCTCCATATTTCCGTGAGAAAGGTAGCTCACCGCGGTACTAGTCGAATATGTCAGTATAATTGTACTTTCTCTTCAAATTCAGTTGAAATGCAATGGCTACAACAAACCAACAAAATCTTTTCTCCTTATTTATGCAAGAATGGCAGCTCACCGGGATATTAGTCGAAAATATCAATAAAATTGAGCTTTCTATTCAAATTCTACTGAATTGCAATGGCTATAGCAAACACTTAGTCTTCTTCCTCCTTATTAATATAAAAATGTTACCTCACCACCATGTTAGTAGAAAGAGGCATTGTAATTGAACTTTCTAGCCATATACTATTGAAATGTAATGACTATAGTAAACCTACATGGTTTTTCCTCCTTATTTATCTAGAAAAGCTAGCATACCGCGATATTAGTCGAAAATACCATTGCAATTTCAATTTCTAGTCAAATTCTATTGAACTGCAGCGACTATAGCAAACCAATAGACCTTTTTCCTCTTTATTAACGCAAAAAAGATACCTCACCGAGATATTAGTCGAAAATGTCATTATAATTGACCTTCCTAGACAAATTATATACAATTGCAGTGGCTACAGCAAACCAATAGAATTTTATTTCCTTATTTAAGTGAAAAAGGTAGCTCACCGCGGTATTAGCCGTAAATGTCAATATAATTCAACTTTCTAGCCATGTTCTATTGAACTGCAACGGCTATAGCAAACCAATATAATTTTCTCTCTTTATTCATGAGAAAATGTAGCTCTACGCGACATTAGCAGAAAATGTCAATATAATTGCACTTTCGAGTGAAATTCTAGTGAATTGCAATAGCTATAGAAAACCAAGTGAGTTGTTCCACATTTCTATGTGAAAATGGTACTTCAACGTGTTATTCGTCGAAAACGTTAGTATAATTGGACTTTCTAGCCAAATTCAACTGTATTGCAATGGTTATAGCAAAGCAATATAATTTCCTCTCCTTATTTATGTAAAACAGATGGCTCACCGTGATATTAGTCGAGTATGTCAATATATTCGTCCTTCTTGGACAAATTATATTGAATTGCGATGGCTATAGCCCAACAAAAGAATTTTTCCTCCTTATACGGGAAAAAAAATTAGCTCATCACGATATTAGTCGAAAGTGTCACTGTAATTGAACATTCTGGTCGTATTCCACTGAATTGCAATGACTATAGGAAACTAAAAGCATTATTTCTCCATATTAACTTACAAAAATAGCTCACCGTGGTATTAGCCGATTATGACAATTTAATTGTACTTTCTATTGGAATTCCATTGAATTGCAGTGGCTACAGATAGCCAATAGTATCCTTGCTCCTAATTTATATAAAGAAAATAGCTAACCGTCATATTAGTCGAAGATGTCAATATAATTGTACTTTCCATTCAAAATCTACCGAATTGCAACGGCTATAACAAACCAATAAAACATACCAATAGAATCTTCTCCCCTTATTTATGCCAACATGTTTGCTCACCGCGATATTGGACAAAAATGACATTACAATTAATTTTCGTTGTCAAATTCTACTGAATTGCAATGGCTATGGAGAGCCAACAGATCTTTTACTCCATATTTATGTAAAAAAGCAAGCTCAAAACGATGTTAGTCGAATGTTTCATTATAATTGACTTTTCCGGTTAAATTCTATTGAATTGCAATGGCTATAGCAAACAAATAGAATTGCGCCTCCTTATATACGTAAAAAACTTATCTCTCCACGGTATTAGTAGAATATGTCAATATAATTGTACCTTCCATTCAAATTCTATCGGATTGCAACAGCTGTTTCGAAGCAAGAGAATTTTTTCTCCTTATTTCTATAAATAAGTGAGCTACAAAGATATTACTGTTAGTTTATTATAAATGAACTTTGCTGTAAAGTTCTGTTAAATTACAGTAGCTATAGCTAACCAATAGAACTTCTTGTCGTTATTTATGCAAAAAAGTTAGCTAACCGCGATATTAGACGAAGGGGACAATATAATTGACCTTTCTAGTCAAATTCTATTGAATTGCAATGGATATAGCTCACAAATAGAATAAACTCTCCTTATATATGTAAAACAGGTAGCTCACCGCGATATTATTTCAATATGTCAATATAAACGACCTTCCTGTTTTAACTCTATTGAATTGCGATGGCTATAGCAAAGCCAATTCAATTTGTTCTCCCTATTTAGTTAAAAAATTCAGATCACAACGATATCATTCGGAAATGTCGATATAATTATACTCTCGTGTGTAATTCTATTGAATTGCAACGGCTATAGCAAACCAACAGAATTATTTCTTCTTATTTGCATAAAAAGGTAAACTCACCACGACATTATTCGACAGTGTCATTATAATTGAACTTTCCAGTCAAATTATACTGAATTGCAATGGCTATAGCAAACCAATAGATTATTTCCTTCTTGCTAATGTAAAAAAGTTAGATTACCACGGTGTTAGTCGAAAGTGTCATTATAATTGATATTTCTCTTCAAATGCTATGCAATTGCAAAGGCTATTGCAAACCAATAAAGATGCATCTCCTTATATATGTAAAAACGTTTGATAACCGCGATTTTATTCGTAAATATCAATAGAATGGAACTTTCTACGCAAATTCTATTAAAGCGCAATAACTATGTCAAGACTATAGAATTTTTTCTCCTTGCATATGTGGTAATCATAGCCTACCGCGATATTGGTCGAAGACTCCAATATCATTGAACTTTCTGGACAATTTCTATTGAATTGCTATGGTTATAGCAAACCAACAGAAATTCTCCTACATATTAATGCAAGAAAGTTAGCACACCACAATGTTAGTCGAATGTGCCACTATATTCGATCTTTCTAGGCATATTCTATTGAATTGCAATGACTACAGCAAACCAATATTATTATTTCTCCTTATTTCCGCGAGAAAGGTTGCTCAACGCGCTACTAGTCGAATATGACAATATAATTGTGCTTTCTCTTCAAGTTCTATTGAATTGCAATGGCTGCAACAAACCAACAAAATCTTTTCTACTTATTTAAGTAAAAATAACAGCTTACCGCGATATTAGCCGAAAATGTCACTGCAATTGAGCTTTCCAATCAAATTCTTCTGAATTGCAATGGCTATTGCAAAAAATAGACTTCTTCCTACTTATTAATGTAAAAAAGTTACCTCACCACCAAGTTAGTAGAAAGTGTCATCATAATTGAACTTTCTAGTCATATTCTA
Organism: Eufriesea mexicana; assembly: GCF_001483705.2. Lineage (NCBI taxonomy): Eukaryota > Metazoa > Arthropoda > Insecta > Hymenoptera > Apidae > Eufriesea > Eufriesea mexicana. The sequence continues at coordinate 612,934 of NW_016917307.1, forward strand.
TTCAATTGCATTGACTATAGTAAACCTACAGGCTGTTTCCTCCTTATTTATGTAGAAAAGCTAGCTCACCGCGATATTAGTAGAAAATATCGTTGCAATTACACCTTCTAGTCAAATTCTACTGAATAGCAGTGACTATGGCGAACCAATAGACATTTTCCTCCTTATTAATGTAAAAGAGGTACCTCACCAAGATATTAGTCGAATGTGTCATTATAATTGAACTTTCTAGCCATGTACTATTGAATTGCAATGACTACAGCAAACCAATAGAATTATTTCTCCTAATATCCGTAAGAAACTTAGCTCACCTTGCTGCTAGTCGAGTATGTCAGTTTCATTGTTCTTTGTCTTCAAATTATGTTGAAATGCAATGGCTCCAACAAACCAACAAAAACTTTTCTCCTTATTCATGTAAGAATGGCAGCTCACCGGGATATTAGTTGAAAATACCAATAAAATTGAACTTTCTAATCAAATTCTACTGAACTGCAATGGCTTTTACAAAAAATAGACTTCTTCCTACTTATTAATGTAAAAAAGTTACCTCAGCACCATGTTAGTAGAAAGTGTCATTATAATTGAACGTTCTAGTCATATTCTATTCAACAGCAATGACTATAGTAAACCTACAGAGTTTTTCCTCCACATTTATCTAGAAAAGCTAGCATACCGCGATATTTGTCGAAAATACCATTGCAATTTCAGTTTCTAGTCAAGTTCCATTGAATTGCAGTGACTATAGCAAACCAATAGACCTTTTCCTCCATATTAATGTAAAGAAGATACCTCACCGAGATATTAGTCGAAAGTGTCATTATAATTGAACTCTCTAGTCAAATTATATTGAACTGCAATGACTTTAGCTAACCACTAGAATAATTTCTCCTTAGTTATGTAAAAAATTAGCTCAATACAATGTCAGTCGAAAGTGTCACTATAATTCAACTTTCTAGTCATATTCCACTGAATTGCAATGACTATAGGAAACCAATAGCATTATTTCTCCTTATTGACGCAAAAAAGATAGCTCATCCCGGTATTAGTCGAAAATGTCATTGTAATTGACCTTCCTAGACAAATTATATACAACTGCAGTGGCTACAGCAAACCAATAGAATTTTATTTCCTTATTTAAGTAAAAAAGGTAGCTCACCGCGGTATTAGCCGTAAATGTCAATATAATTCTACTTTCTAGCCATGTTCTATTGAACTGCAACGGCTATAGCAAACCAATATAATTTTCTCTCTTTATTTATGAGAAAATGTAGCTCTACGCGATATTGGCTGAAAATGTCAATATAATTGCACTTTCGAGTCAAATTCTAATGAATTGCAATAGCTATAGAAAACCAAGTGAGTTGATTCCACATTTCTATGTGAAAATGGTACTTCAACGAGTTATTCGCCGATAACGTTAGTATAATTGGACTTTCTAGCCAAATTCAACTGTATTGCAATGGTTATAGCAAAGCAATATAATTTGCTCTCCTTATTTATGTAAAACAGGTGGCTCACCGTGATATTAGTCGAGTATGTCAATATATTCGTCCTTCTTGGACAAATTATATTGAATTGCGATGGCTATAGCCCAACAATAGAATTTTTCCTCCTTATACGGGAAAAAAATTAGCTCATCACGATATTAGTCGAAAGTGTCACTTTAATTGAACATTCTAGTCATATTCCACTGAATTGCAATGACTATAGGAAACTAATATCCTTATTTCTCCATATTAACTTAAAAAGATAGCTCACCGTGGTATTTGCAGATTATGACAATATAATTGTTCTTTCTATTGAAATTCCATTGAATTGCAGTGGCTACAGATAACCAATAGTATCCTCGCTCCTAATTTATGTAAGGAAAATAGCTAACCGATATATTAGTCGAACACGTCAATATAATTGTACTTTCCATTCAAAATGTACCGAATTGCAATGGCTATAGCATTCCAATAGAATCTTCTCCCCTTATTTATGTCAACATGTTTGCTCACCGCGATATTGGACAAAAATGACATTACAATTGATTTTTGTTGTCAAATTCTACTGAATTCCAATGGCTATGGAGAGCCAATAGATCTTTTACTCCATATTTATGTAAAAAAGCAAGCTCAAAACGATGTTAGTCGAATGTTTCATTAGAATTGACTTTTCCGGTTAAATTCTATTGAATTGCAATGACTATAGCAAACAAATAGAATTGCACCTCCTTATTTACGTAAAAAACTTATCTCTCCGCTGCATTTGTAGAATATGTCAATATAATTGTACTTTCCTTTCAAATTCTATAGGATTGCAACAGCTATTTCGAAGCAATAGAATTTTTTCTCCTTATTTCGATAAAGAAGTGAGCTGGAGGATATTACTGTTAGCTTATTATAATTGAACTTTGCTGTTAAGTTCTGTTAAATTACAGTAGCTGAAGCAATCCAATAGAACTTCTTGTCGTTATTTATGCAAAAAGTTAGCTAACCGCGATATTAGACGAAGATGACAATATAAACGACCTTCCTATTTAAACTCTATTGAATTGCGATGGCTATAGCAAAACCAATTGAATGTTTCACGCTATTTAGTTAAAAAATTTAGATCACAACAATATCATTCGGAAATGTCGATATAATTATACTCTCCTGTGTAATTCTATTGAATTGCAACTGCTATAGCAAACCAACAGAATTATTTCTCCTTATTTACATAAGAAGGTAAGCTCACCACGACATTATTCGGCAGTGTCATTATAATTGAACTTTCCGGTCAAATTATACTGAATTGCAACGGCTATAACAAACCAAACGATTCTTTCCTTCTTGCTTATGTAAAAAAGTTAGATTTCCACGGTGTTAGTCGAAAGTGTCATTATAATTGAAATTTCTCTTCAAATGCTATGCAATTGCTAAGGCTATTGCGAACAAATAGAGATGCATCCCCTTATATATGTAAAAATGTTTAACAACCGCGATTTTATTCCTAAATATAAATACAATTGAACTTTCTACTCAAATTCTAATTAAGCGCTATAGCTATGTCAGGACTAGAGAATTTGTTCTCCTTGCATATGTGATAATCATAGCCCACCGCGATATTGGTCGAAGTCTCCAATATCATTGAACTTTCTGGTCAATTTCTATTGAATTGCAATGGCTGCAACAAACCAACAAAATCTGTTCTACTTATTTATGTAAAAATAACAGCCTACCGCGATATTAGCCAAAAATGTCACTGCAATTGTGCTTTCCAATCAAATTCCACTGAATTGAATGGCTATTGCAAAAAATAGATTGCAATGGCTGCAACAAACCAACAAAATCTGTTCTACTTATTTATGTAAAAATAACAGCCTACCGCGATATTAGCCAAAAATGTCACTGCAATTGTGCTTTCCAATCAAATTCCACTGAATTGAATGGCTATTGCAAAAAATAGACTTCTTCCTACTTATTAATGTAAAAAAGTAACCTCACCACCATGTTAGTAGAAAGTGTCATTATAATTGAACTTTCTAGTCATATTCTATTCAACAGCAATGACTATAGTAAACCTACAGGCTTTTTCCTCCTTATTTATGTAGAAATGCTAGCTCACCGCGATATTAGTAGAAGATATCATTGCAATTTCACCTTCTAGTCAAATTCTACAGAATAGCAGTGACTATAGCGAACCAATAGACATTTTCCTCCTTATTAATGTAAAAGAGGTTCCTCACCAAGATATTAGTCGAATATGTCAATATAATTGTACTTTCTATTCAAATTCTATTGAATTGCAATGTCTGTAACTAGCCAACAATGTCTTTTCTCCTTATATATGTAAAAATGACAGTTCGCCGCGATATAAGTCGAAAATGTAATTACAATTGAACTTTCTAGTCCAATTCTACTGAAATGCAATGGCTATCGCCCAACAATAGAATTTTTCCACCTTATAGGGAAAAAAAATTAGCTCATCACGTTATTAGTCGAAAGTGTCACTGTAATTGAACATTATGGTCATATTCCACTGAATTGCAATGACTATAGGAAACCAATAGCATTATTTCTCCTTATTGACG
>NW_016917308.1:0-9090 GCF_001483705.2 Eufriesea mexicana
GGGAAGCCAGCAATAGCTGTCTCGGCACGTTAGGTTGAGTTACGTTTCGTTTCGTTAGGTTAGTTTGCGATGGTTCCGTAAGGATTTCTTTGTCCCTTGTGCTATACACTGCTGTTCGGTGGATCTCTGCGCTCTACTGTTCTGTAGTACACTCTGCTTGTCTCTGTGGAGGCCAACAATAGTGGTATCGCCATGTTAGTTTGAGTTAGGCTACGCTTGAATATGTTACGTTTGGCTACGATAGGACATGCTACTTTGACTTTTGTGCCATAAACTTTTATTCGGTGGTTTTCTGCGCTCCAATGTGCTCTAGTATGCTCCGCTTGGCTCTCGGGAGGCCAGCAATATAGGTCTCGTCATGTTATGTTGTGTTACACTACGTTTCGATAGCTTACGTTAGGCAAAGCAAGCTCAGGGTATGTTTGACTTTTGTGCTATACACTGCAATGACGAGGATTTCTGCGCGCTGCTGTGCTCTAGTATGTTCTGCTTCGACCTGGGGAGACCAGCAGCAGTGGCATCTTTACGTTAGTTTGAATTATGCCACGCATGGATTTCTTACGTTTGGTGAGGTTATGACGAGATAGCTTAAATTTATGTGCTATACACTGCTATCCGTGGGTATCCTGACTCTACTGTACACTGGTATATTCTGTTTGACTCTGGGGCGCCACCAGTAGTGGCCTCGCCATGTTAGTATGAGTTAGACTACGTTTCGATATGTTATGTTTGGCTTGGTTAGGATATGCTACTTTGCCTTTCGTGCTATATACCCCTTTTCGGTGGATTTCGGTGACATACAGTGTTCTACTATATTCTGCTAGTCTCCGCTGATACCAGCAGAAGTGTTCCCCGCACGTTACGTTGTGTTACGTTAGGTTCGATTTTGTTACGTTTGGTCAGGCAACGAGAGTGTATATTAGACTTTTACGCCATACACTGCTATGCGGTTGGTCTCTACCATAAACTGCGCTCTAATATGTCCTGTTTGACCCTCTGGTTGACGGTAATGGTGGCCTCCGTACGTTATGTTGAAATAGGTTTCGTTTCGTTACGTTGGGTCAGGAAGGCTTGGTTAGGATTCCATTAGCGTTTGCGTTGTAAACTACTATACGGCCGACTCCTACGCTTCACACTGCTCTACTACCATCTGCTCGACACTGGGGAGGCGAGAAATTCTGCTCGTAGCACGTTAGGTTGTGTTAGGTTAAGTTTGAGCAGGTTAGGTTTGGTTAAGTTTGGTTAGGGTAGCTTTGGCTTTCGGGCCGTACACGGCTATACGGTGGGTTCCTGTGGTTTACTGTGCTCTAATATAACATGTGGAGGACGGAAGCAATGGTCGCGACACGTTATGTTGATTTAAGCTACGACTGTTTCTGTTAGGTTAGGTCAGCTTAGGTCATGGTATCTTCGACTTTAGTGCCATACACTGTTATTCGGAGGATTTCTGCGCTCTACATTGCTCTACTATACTCTGCTCGACCTTGGGGGGGGGGCCGGCGAGCAATTGTGTCCGTGTCACGTTAGGTTGAGCTATGTTACGATTGGTTATGTTAGGTTAGGCTATGTATGATTATGATAATTTCGACTTTCGTGGTATACACTGTTATTCGGTGCATTTCTGTTATCTACTGTGCTCGTCTATTTTCTGCTTGTCTCTGTGGGGTCCAGCAATAGTGGTCTCGTCATGTTTGGTTGAGCTACGCTGCCTTTGAGTATGTCACGTTTGGCTGTGTTAGGAGATGCAACTTTGACTTTTGTGCTATTCACTGACTGCTGTGCTCTAGTATATTCTGCTTGGCTCTGGGGAGGCCAGAAATGGCCGTCTAGGTACTTTATGTTTAGTTATGCAACGTTTGGTTAGGATAGGTTTGGTCACGTTAGGTCAGGATACCTTCGACCTTTATGCTGTTCACAGCTTTGCGGTGTATTTCGGCGCACAACCGCGCTCTAGTACATTTTGCTTTTCTCTGTGGAGGCCAGCAATGATTTTCTCGTCATGTTAGGTTGAGATATGTTACGTTTTCATATGCTACGTTAGGCTACGTTAGGATAGGCTACTTTGGCTTTTGCGATATACAGGGCTATTCGTTGGATCCCTGCGATCCATTGTGCTCTAATATGCTTTGCTAGGCTCCACGTAGGCCATCAACAGCTGTCACGGCACGTCAGATTACGTTTGGCTAGGTGAGGCTACGCCATGTTAGGTTCTTATATCTCTGACCATTGTGCTGTACGCTGCAATAGGGTGGATTTCTGCGCTCTACTGGGCTGTAGTATATTCTGCTTGGCTCTGGGAAGACCAGCAATATTTTTCCTGTTACTTGGTGTAATGGTGTACTAAGTTTGGATAGGTTAGGTGGGTAAGCTTAGGTCAACGTACGTTCGACTATTGTGCTGTAGACTGCAATGCCGTGGTTCTAAGGGCACTGCTGTTCTCTTGTATATTCTGCTAGCCTTTGGAGGGGGCAGCAATAGTGGTCCTGGCGCGTTTGGTTTAGTTAGGCTACGTTTGCTTATGACACGTTTAGACATGTTAGGAGAGAATTGTTTAGACTCTTGTGCCATACACTGCTATTCGGTGGTTTCCTGCCCTCCACTGTGCAATAATGTGTCCTGCTTGGCTCTGTGGTGGCCAGAGGCAGTGGTTTCGGCACGTCAACTTGAGTCAAGCTACGTCACGTTAGTCTAGTTTAGGTAGGACTGGTTAGGGTTTCTGTGTCTTTTGTGCTATACACTGCTATTCGGTGGATCTATGCGCTCTACATTACTTTACTATTCTCTGCTCGACTCTGGGAAGGCGAGCATTAGCGGCCGTGGCACGTTATGTTGGGTGCGGTTATGTTAAGTTTGGTTAGTGTAACTTTGACTCTCGTGCAATATACTAATTTTCGGTGGGCTCCTGTGATCTACAGTGCTCTACTACATTCTGCTTGGCTCCGGAGATGCCAGCAACTGTGTTCGTGGCACTTTATTTTGAGTTATGCTAAGTTTGGTTAGGTTTGGTGGAGGTCAGGTTAGGTTTGGGTATCTTCTACTTTTGTACTATACACTGCTCTTCGGTGCATTTCCGCGCTGTACATTGCTCTGCTATACTCCGCTCGGCTCCGGTGAGGCTAAAAGCAGTGGCCGTGGCAAGTTAGTTTGAGCTACGTTATGATTGGTTAAGATAGGTTTGGCAATGTATGGCTGGGACAGTTCTGTCATTCATGCCATATAGCGTTTTTCGACGGATTTCTGTGATCTACTCAGCTCTAAAACATTCTGCGTAACCCTGGGTATGCCAGGAGCAGTGTTCGCAGCGCGTTACGTTGTGTTATGCCGCGTTGGATAAGGTAAGGTTGGGTAAAGTTAGGTTAGGATATCCGCGGCTTTTGTGTTATTCACTGCAATGCGGTTGATTCCTGATCGCTACTGTGTTAAAGTGCATTCCGCTTGTCTCTCTGGAGGAAAGAAGTTGTGGTCTCGTCGTGTTCTTTATATACAGGTTACGTTCGTATGTGTTAAGCTTGGCTAGCTTAGGACAGGTTACTCTAACTTTTGCTATACTCACTGCTATTCGTCGGATTTTTGCGCTCTAATGTGCTCTAATAGGCTTTGCTTGTCCCCAAGTAGGCCATTAATAGAGTTCGCGGCAAGTTATATTGAGTCAGGCTATGTTTGGTCAGTCTATGTTTGCGGTAGCCTTGTCCTCTATACATTGCTGTTCACTGCATTTCTGCTTTCTACTGTACTCTAATGTGTTCCGCTTGGATCTGGGGATACCAGCAATATTTGTCTCATCACGTCATATTGAGTTACACTACGTTTGGATAGGTAAGGTTAGGTGAGTTTAGGTTAGGATATCTATCGCTTTTGTGCTTTGCACTGCCATGCGGTGTATTCTGCGCTCTACTGTGCTCTAGAATATTCTGCCTTGCTCCGGGGAGGCCAGAAAGAGTGGTCGGTGTGCTTTACGTTGAGATAGGTTGTGTTTGGTAGTGTCACGATTGACTACGTTAGGATGAGATAGCTTTGACTGTTGTGCTGTACAGTGCAATGCGGCGGATTCCTGCGCTGTACAGTTTTCTAACATTTTCTGCTTGGCTCTGTGGAGCCCAGCAATATTGGACTCGGCACCATAGGCTGAGTTAGGTTACGATTGGATAGTTTAGGTTAGGTAGAGTTCGGTAGGGATAGCTTTGCCTTCCGCGATATAAACTGCTGTTCAGTGGATTTCTGCGCTAGCCTATGCTCTACTATATTCTGCTTGTCCCTGGGGAGGCCACCAATAGTGGTCGCGGCACGTTACGTCGGGGTAGGCTGCGTTTGGTGAGGTTCTGCTCGCTTGGGTTAGGTTTTGATACATATGACTTTTGTTCCATACACTGGGATTCTATTCATTTCTGATCTCTACTGTCCACTAGTAAGTCCTGCTCGACTCTTGGGATGCCAGCAATTGTGGTCGCGGTACGTTAGTTTGAGTTGTGTTAAGATTGGATTCGTCAAGATTGGATACATTAGGAAAGGATTGCATTGACTTTTGTGCTGTACACTGCTTTTCGGGGCACTTCTGCGCTATAGTGTGCTCTAGTATGTACTGCTTGACTCTAGGGAGGACAGCAAAAGTGGTCTCTGCACGTTACGCGGAGTTCGGATGCAATTGGTTAAGTTAGGTTAGGTCGGGTATGGTTTTGTTATTTTCGACTTGTTCGTTGTACACTCCAACGCGGTGAATATCTGCGCACTACTGTGCTCTAATACATTCTGCCTGCCTCTGCGGAGGCCAGCAATAGTGGCCGCGTCGTGTTAGGTTGAATTAGGCTACGTTCGGGTAAGCTACGTTTGGCTAAATTAGGATAGGCTACTTTGACTTTTGTGCTATACACTGCTATTCGCAGTATACCGGCGCTCTAATGTGATCTAATATGCTCTGCCTAGCTCTGTGGTGTCCAGTAGTAGCGGTCTCGGCACGCTAGGTTCTGCTAGATTACGTAACGTTGCGTTCGGTTGGGATGATTTGGTTGGGATTTCTTTTACTTTTGTGATGTACACTGCAACACGGTGAATTTCCGCGCCCTACATTGCTCTCCTATGCACCGCTAGAATCTTGGTAGGCGAGCAGTGGTGGTCGTGGCACCTTAGTTTGAGTTAGGTAACGTTTGGTTTCATTAGACTAGGCTATGTTTGGTTAGAACAGCTCTGACTTTCGTACCATACACTACTATGTGGTGGGCTCCTGTGATCTACTGCGCTCTACAATATTCTGCTTGGCTTCGGGGAGGCCAGGTGGAGTGGTAGCGATCAGTCGTGTTGTGCTATGGTACGTTCGGTTTGGTCAGGTTAGGTCAGGTTGTGTTCGGATATCTGCGACTTTTGCGCTATACACTGCTATTCGGTGGATTTCTGCGCTCTAATGCGCTCTAATATGCTCCGCTTGGCTCTGCAAAAGCCAGCAATAACGATCTCGACAGGTTACGTTGAGTTACACTACGTTTGTACAGGTTCGGTTAGGACGTGTTAGACCAGGGTGTCTTTTACTTTTGCGCTGCACACTGCAATGAGGTGAATTTCTGCGCACAGCTGCGCTGTAGTATATCCTGCTTCGCGCTTGGCAGTCCAACAATAGTGGCCCCAGCATGTTAGGCTGAGATATGATACGTGCGGCTGTGTTACGTTTGGTGAGGTTAGGATAGTGTGGTTCAGACATTTGTGCTATACACTGTCACCCTCGGACTTCCGCGTTCTGCTGCGTCCTAATATTTTCCGCTTCGATCTGGGGAGGCCATCAATAGTAGTCTCGGCGCATTAGGTTTTGTTATGTTACGTTTTGTTAGGTTAGATTTGGTTATGCTCGGTCAGGTTAAATTAGACTTTCGTGCTATACTCTGCTATTCGGAGGATTTCTGCGCTCTACTGCGCTCTACTATATGCAGCTTATCCCTGGGAATGCCAGCAATATTGGTCTCGGCAGCTCAGGCTGCGTTAGGTTACGTTTGATTAGTTTTGGCCATGATAAGTTTGGTAAGGATAGCTTTGACTTTCCTGCTATAAACGGTTGCTTGTTGGATATCTGCGCTCGACTGTCCTCCACTATATTCTGCTTGCCTACGGGTATACCAGAACAGCTGTCGCGGAAAGTTGTGATGAGCTATGCTATGTTTGGTTAGGTTAGGTTGTGTCAGGTAAGGTTAGGATATCTTCCACTTTTGAGCTATACACTGATATTCGGTGGACTTATGCTCTCTACGTTACTCAGCTATAATCTGCTCGACTCATGGGAGGCCGGCAATAATGGTAGCGGCACGCTGTGTTGAGATACGCTGCGATTGGTTTGGTTAGGTTAGGTCAGGTTAGGCAAGGATGTCTTCGACTTTTATGCTATTCACAGCAAAGCGGTGGACTTCTGCGCTCTGCTGTGCTCTAGAATACTCTGCTCGGCCCTTGGGAGGCCAGAAATGGTGATCTCGGCACGCTAGGTTGTGTAATGCCGCATTTGGTTATGTTACATTCGGTGAGGTGAGGATACGATACTTCAGACTTCTGTGCTACACACTGCGATCCTCTGATTTCTGTGTTCTACTGCGTTCTAATATTTTCTGCTTGGCTCCGCTGTGGCCAGTAATAGTTATCTCTGCTCGTTTGATTGAGAAAGCTACGCTTCCTTAGCGTAGATAATGAAGGTTTGGTCAGGATTTTTTGACTTTCGTGCTATACACCGTTATTCGGTGGATTTCTGGGATCTACATCGCTGTACAATAATCTGGTCGACACTGAGGAAGCGAGCAATAGTGACAGGGGCAAGTTAGGTTGAGCTATTTTACGTTTGGTTAGGCTAGTCTATGCAAGTTCAGTAAGGATATCACTGTCTTCCGTGCTATACACTATTATTCGGTGGATATCTGTAATCCATTGTGCTCTACTACAATCCGCTTGACTATGGGAATGACAGGAGCCAGTGGTCGCTGCACGTTATGTTGAGATGCACTACGTTTGGATGGGTTAGTTTTGGCCAGGTTATGTCAGGGTATATCTGCCTTTTGCGCTATACACCACAATGCGGTGGATTACTGTGCTCTACTGTGCCCTGGTAAATTCTGCTTAGCGCTGTGAACGCCAGCAATATTTTTCTCGGCACGTTATGTTGAGTTATGCTACGTTTGCTTATGTCACGTTTGGCCAGATTAGGATAGAATATATTCGACTTTTGTGTCGTGCGCTGGTTTTCGGTTGATTCTCGCTCTCTACTGCGCACGAATATGTCCCGCTCGCCACTGGGGCGGCCAGTATGTGTGGCCTCGGCACGTTAGCTTGGGTTTGGTTTCGTTCCGTTAGGTCATGTGGGGAACGATTGTTCAGGATTTCTTTGACTTTTGTGCTATATACTGCTTGTCGGTGGATGTCTGCGCCCTATATTGCTCTACTATACTTTGCTCGTCCCAGGGGAGACGCGCATTAGTGGTTGTGGCACGTTAGTTTGTGTCAGGTTACGTTAGGTTCGGGTAGGCTGGTGAAATTTGGTTGGGATGGCTGTGACTTTCGTGCCGTACCCTGCTTTTCGGCGGATTTCTCGGCTCTAATGTGCTTTAATATGCTCTGCTTGGCTCTGCGAAGGCCATCAGTGGCGGTCGCGGCACGTTGTGCTGCGTTAGGCTACGTTTGGCTAGGTTAGGTTAGGTCAGGGTTGGTTATGACGTCTTTGTCCCTTGCGCTATAAACTGCTATCCATTGGATGCCTGCTCTCTGCCGTGCTCTGGTATATTCTGTTAGGCTCTTCGGACACCAGCAATAGTGGTCCCAGCACGTTAGTTTAAGCCATGTTACGTTTGCTTATGCCACGTTTGTTCAGGTGAGGAAAGAATACATTAAACTTTTGTGCCATGCACTGCTATACTGTGGATTCTTGTCTTCTACGGTGCTCTAATGTGTCCTACTTGGCTCTGGGGTGGCCGGTAATGGTGGTCTCGGCACGTTAGGATGAGATGTGCTCGTCTCGTTAGGTTAGGTTAGGATGGTTTGGGCTGGATTTCTATGACGTTTGGGCTGTACAATGCTATCCGGTGGATTTCTGCGTTCCACATTGCTCAACCATACACTGCTCGCCTCAGGTGAGGCGAGCAATAGGGTTCGTGGCACGTTAGTTTGTGTTAGGTTACGCTTGGATAGGTTCGGCTTTGGTTAAGTTTGGTTAGGTTAGCTTTGGCTGTCGTGTCGTTCACTGCTGTTGGATGCATTTATGTGATCTACAGTGCCCTACTGCGTTCTGCTTGGCACTGGGGAGCCCGGGAGCAGTTGTCGCGGGACGTTATTCTGAGTTATGCAACGTTTGGTTAGGTTAGTTTAACTCAGGTTACGTTCGGGTATCTTCGACTTATGTGCTATAGGTTGCAATGCGGTGGACTTCTGCGCTCTACTGCGCCCCAATATCTTCTGCTCGTCTCTTGGGAGGACCGCAATAGTGGTTTCGGCACGTTAGGTCGAGCTGCATTTTGTTTGGTTAGGTTTCGTTCGGCTAAGCTCGTTCGTGTTATCTTTGACTTTCGTGTTGTAAGCTGTTTTTCGGTGTGTTTGTGCGCTCGACTGTGCTGTACTATATTCTGCTTGGTCCTGGGGACGACCGCAATAGTGGCTTCGGCTCATTAGGTTGAGTTAGGTTACCTTTGTGTATGTAGGGTTAGGGTATGTTTGTTTAGGGCAGCTTAGTCCATCGTGCTATACACATTCGGTGGATTTCTGCCCTCCACTGTGCACTACTCTATTCCGCAAGACCTTGGGGAGCCCGGAAACAGTGGTCAGAGCTGGTTACGTTAGTTTGTGTTAGGTTTGGATATCGTTGCCTTTTCTTCTGTACACTGCGATTCTATGGATTTCTGCGCCCAACTCTCCTCTAGTATGTTCTGCTTGTCCTTGTGGAGGCCAAAAATATTGGTGGCGGCACGTTTGGTTAAGTTTGGTTACGTTTGGTAGTGATATGATTAGTTAAAACTGGATAGGGTACTATGACTTTTGTGCTATACACTGCTATTCGGTAGATTTCTGTCCTCTACTGTGCAGTAATATGTTCTGCTGGGCTCTGTCAATGCCAGCAATAGAGGTCTCGGCTCGTTAGGT
>NW_016917309.1:0-279 GCF_001483705.2 Eufriesea mexicana
TGTCAGTAAGATTGAATATTCCGGCCATATTCTACAGCATTGCAACGGCTATAGCGCGCCAAATGTTATTTCCTCCTTATTTATGCACGAAAGTTACCTCACCACGATATTAGCCGAAAATGTCAATAAAATTGAATTTTCCAAGCAGATTCTATAGCACTGCAATGGCTAAAGCACGCCAATCGTATCTTTCCACCTTATTTATACAAGAAAGTTAGCTCACCACGATATTAGTCGAAAATATCTATAAAATTGAATTTTCCATCCAGATACTATAGA
>NW_016917310.1:0-220 GCF_001483705.2 Eufriesea mexicana
GGCTAAATCGGTCTCCCGTGGTACCGGTGATCACGGGCGTACCGGTCGTCCCGTTCGTGGCGAGCCACTACCGTTCTGAGGCTGCTAGTCCACCTCGACGTAGGTGCACGTCAGCTAGGCACCGTGGGGGCGCCAATCCCATACTACGGCCGACCATGGTCGACCGTAGCCCCTGCGAGGTCCCTAGGGACTGACAGTGAACTTTCCGTTCAGGCGGCGT
>NW_016917311.1:0-13830 GCF_001483705.2 Eufriesea mexicana
GTTAGGACAGGGCAGGTTTGACCTTTATGCTATACAACGTTATTCGGTGGATATCAACGCTCTACATTTCCCTTATATGCTTTGCTTGACTCTGGGGATGCCAGCAATTATAGTCCCGGCAACTTAGGCTGAGATATGCTACGTTTGGTTAGGTTAGGTTAAGCCAGTTTGGGATACGGTATCTTCCACTTTTGGGCTATTAACTGCAATTTCGTAGATTTCTGAGCTCCACTGAGCACTAGTATGCTCTTCTTGGCTGTGGGAAGCCCACCAATTGTGGTCTCGACACGTTAGTTTTAGATATGCTACGTTCGGTTGGGTTACGTTAGTATGGGTTAGGATTGGATAGCTTTGACTTACGCGGTGTAAACTGTTTTCCTGTGGATTCCTGCGCTCTATTGTGCGCAAGCATCTACTGCTTGGCTATGGCGTGGCCAACAATATCGGTCTCGTCACGTTAGGTTTAAGTGGAATACGTATGGTTATGTCACGTTTAGTTAGGTTTGGATAGGATAGCTTTTTCTTTTGTGCCGTCTACCGCCATTGGGTGTATTTCTGAGCACTACATTGATATAATAAGCTCTGCCGGGCCCTAGGGTGGCCGGAAATACTAGTCTCGCCTCATTACGGTGAGTTAGGCTACGTTCAGTTAGGTTGGGGTTGGACAGGTTGGATAAGTATATCTTCCACTTTTGTGCTATACACTGCAATGTGGCCGACTACGGCGCTCAACTGTTCTCTAGTATATTCTGCTTGGCCCTGCAGGGGCTAGCTATGATGGTCTCGGCAAGTTAGGTTGAGTTAAGCATCGTTCGGTTGTGTTACGTATGTTTATGATAGGATAGTGTAACAACGACTATTGCGCCGTGCAATACGATTCTATGGATTTCTGCGCTCTACTCTTCACTCAGAAGTTCTACTTGGCTCTGGGGAGGTCAGCGATATTGGTCCCGTCACGATATGTTGTGTTACACTACGTTTGGATAGGTTAAGTTTGGCAAAGTTATGTCAGGATATGATTGACTTTTGTGCTGTGCACTGCAATGAGGTTGATTTCTGCGCTCTTGTGTGCTCTCGTATTTTTTGCTTGGCTCTGTGGAGGCCAGCAATAGTGGTCTCGGCGCGTTAGGTTGAACTATGCTACGTTCTGTAGTGTTACGTTTGGGATGTTAGGATAGGATTGTTCATACTCTTGTGCTATACACCCCTGCCCGCGGTTTTCTGCGCTCTACTGTGTTCCAATATTCCCTGCTTGGGTACGCGGAGGCCACCAATAGTAGTCTCGACACGTTAGGTTGGGTTAGGTTACGGTTGGTTAGCTTAGGTTGGGTCAATTTCTGTAAGTATGTCTCTGACTTTCGTGTCATGCACTGCCGTTCGGTGGATTTCTGCACCCGACTGTGCTGTACTACATTCTGCCTGGCCCTGGGAAGGCCGGAAATAGTGGCAGCGGCACGTTACGTTGAGGTAGGCTACGTTTGCTTTAGTTATGTTGGCTTGGGTAAGGTCTGGAGAAATGCGGCTTTTGTGCTATGCACTACGATTCTATGGACATCTGCGCCCTGATGTCCTCTAGTCAGTTCTGCACGACGCTGCGGAGGCCAGCAATAGTGGTCGTGGTTCGTTAGGTTGAGTTATGCTACGTCTGGTTATGTTAACGTTGGATATATTGGAATAGGGTAGCTTTGACTTTTGTGTTCTACACTGCTAATCGGGGGTTTTCTGCTCTCCAGTGTGCTCTAGTACGTTCTGCTTGGCCCTGGGGATTCCTGCATTAGTGTTCTCGGCAGGATAGTTAGTGTTTATGTCCGTTTGCTTATGCTACGTTTGGTTAGGTTATGAAAGAATAGCATAGAGTTTTGTGCCGTACGCTGCGATTCAGTCGATTTCTGCGTTCTACTGAGCTCTGATATGTTCTGCTTGGCTCTGGGGCGGCCGGTAATAGTACTCCCACCACGTCAGCTTGAGTTAGGTTACGCTTCGCTGGGTTAGGTTAGGAAGGCTTGGATTGGATTTCTTTGACTTTCTAGCTATTGACTGCTATTCGGAGGATGCCCGTGCTCTACATTGCTCCACTATACTCCGCTCGAATCTGTGGCTGTGAGCAATAGAGGTTGTGCCACGGGAGGTTTTGTTAGAATATGTTTGGTTTGGAAAGGTCAGTAGAATTTTGTACGGATGAGTTTGACTTTCGCGCTGTATACTGCTTTTCGGTGGATTTCTGTGATCTACAGTGTTCTACTATATTCTGCGTAGCTATGGGGAGGCCAGGAGCGGTGGTAGCGGCACCTCATGTTGATTTATGCTGCGTTCGGCTAGATTAGGTTATGTCTGGTTTTGGTCGGATATCTTCGAATATGTGCTATTCGCTGCAATGTCGTGGATTTCTGCGCGCTACTGCCCTCTAATGCACTCTGCTTTTCTCTGTGGATTTCGGCAACAGAGGTCTCGTCGTGTTAGGTTGAGTTAGGTTACTTTTGGATATCTTAACCTTGGGTAGGTTAGGATAGGCTACATTGACTTTTTCTCTTTACACTGCTATTCCGTAGGTTCCTGTGATCTACAGTGCTCCACTGTAGTTTGCTTCGAAACGGGGTTGCCAGCAGCAGTGGCCACGGTACGCTCCGTTGAGTTACGCTACGTATGGTTTGGTTAGGCTAGGTCAGGTTATGTTCGGATATCTTCGACTTTTGTACTGTAAAAGGCAGTGCGGTGGATTTTTGCGTTCTGCTGTCCTCTGGTGCATTCTGCGCGGCTCTGGGGAGGCCAGCAATGGTGGTCTCGGCAAGTTAGGCTGAGCTTTGCCACGCTTGGTTATGTTCCGTCTGGTGAGGTAAGGATAGTATTGTCCAGACTGCTGTAAACTGCTATACTCCGATATCTGCGCTCTACTGCGTTCTAATACCTTCTGCTTGGCTCTGGGGCGGACAGCACTAGTGATCTCTGCACGTTAGTTTGTGACTTGTTACGTTTGGTTAGGTTAGGATTAGCTTTGTTTGGCTTTTGTGCTGCACACTGCAATGCGGTAGATATCAGCGCTCTGCTGTGTCCTAGTACATTCTGCTTGTCCCTGTGGAGACAAGCAATAGTTGTATCGTCACGTTTGTTTGAGATAGGCTACGTTTGGTTGTGTCACACTTGGCTAGGTTAGGACCGGCTACCAGGACTATCGTGCTATTCACTGCTTTTCGGTGGATTTCTGCGCTCTAATGTGCTCTAATATGCTCTGCTTGGCTCGGGTGTGGCCAGAGATGTTGGACTCGACACGTCATGCTTTATTACACTGTGTTTGGATAGGCTGCGTTGTGTCCAGTTTGATGAGGGTATGTTTGACCTTTGTGCTATACACTGCAATGCGGTGCTTTCTACGCTCTGCTGTGCTGAAGTATATTCTGCTTAGATCTGTGGCGGCCAGTAATAGTACTCCTGGCACGTAAGATTTAGTTATGCTGCGTTTCGTTGGGTTAGGCTTGGTAGGCATGGTTAGGATTTCTTTGACTTCTGTGCCATGCACTGCGGTTCGGAATATGTCCGCCCTCTACATTGCCCTACTATGCTCCACTCGACTCTGGGGAGGCGAGCAATAGGGTTGTTGTCACGTTAGGTTGGGTTAGGCTATGTTCGGTTAGGTTAGGTTAGGTTAAGCATGGCTAGGATGACTTTGATTTTCGTGCTGTACACTTCTTTTCGCTGGATCTGTGTGATCTAAACTGTATCCAGCAATATTGGTCTCGGCGCGTTGGGATGTGTCATGCTGCGTTCGGTTTGGTTGGGTCAGGCTACGTTTGGTGAGGATGGTTTTAATTTTTGTGCTAAAGACTGTTATTCGATGTATTTCTGCGCGCTACTGCGCTCTAGTCTGTCCTGCTTGGTCGTGAGGAGGGCGGCATCAGCGGTCTAGGCACACTAGTTTGAGTCAGTCTACGTTTGGCTATGTTCTGTTGCTTTGGATTAGGCTCAGGTAGCCTTGGCTTTTCTGTTATACACTGCGATACTGTGGCTCTCAGCGTTCAACTCTCCACTAATATGTTCTGCTTGATACTGGGAAGGCCAACAGTGGTGATCGCCGCACGTTAGGTTGTGTTAGGATACGTTTGGTTATGTTAAGGTTGGTATAGGTAGGAGAGGATAGCTTCGACTTTAGCGCCATTGTCTGCTATTAGGAGGGTTTCTGCGCCCTACAGAGCTCTAATGCCTTCAGCTAGGATCCGGCAAGGCCAGCAAGAGTTTTCTCGGCACGTTATGTTGATTCGGGCTGCGTTCGGTTATGTCGGGTTCTGCTAAGCTTTGTAAGGACAGCTTTATCTTTTGCGCTGTACACAGCTATTCGGTAGACTTTAGCGCTCCACTGTGTTCTAGTATGTCCTGCTTGGCTCTGTGGTGGCAGCAATAACGGTCTCGGCACTGTAGTTAGACTTATGCTATGTCTGGTTACCTACAGTTGGTTTGGGTTAGTCTCGGTCAGCTTTGACTTTCAGGATATGCAGTGCGATTCTATGGATTTCTGCGTCCTACTCTCCACTAACATATTCTGCTTCACTCTGGGGATTCCAGGAATTGTAGTTGCGGCACGATAGGTTGAGTTAGGTTAGGGCTGGTCATGTTACGATTGGCTAGGTTAGGAGAGGATAGCTTTGACTTTAGCGCTATGGTCTGCTATTAGATGGATTCCTGCGCCATAGACTGCTGTAATGCATTCAGCTTGGCTCTGGGAGTGCCAGCAATAGTGGCCTCTGCGCGTTAAGTTGTGTCACGTTACGTTCAGTTAGGTTGGATTAGGCTAGGCTTTGTGAGGATAGCTTTAACTTTTGTGATGTACACTGCTATTCGGCGGATACCTGCGATATACTGTGCTCTAGCATATCCTGCTTGGCTCTGCGGAGGCATGTAATGGTGGTTGCGGCACGTTAGTGTAAGATAGGATACGTTCGGGTATGTTACGATTACTTAGGTTAGAAGAGGATAGCTAGGACTTTAGTGCTATAGTCCGCTATTAGGTGGACTTCTGCGCCCTACAGTGCTCTAGTATTTTCAGTTTGACTCTGGCAAGGCCAGCGATAATGTCCTTGGCACGTTGTGGTGGGTCAGGTTACGAACTGTTAGGTTGGGTCAAGCTATGTTTGGTCACGATAGCTTCTACTTTTGTGCTGTACACTGCTGTGCGGAGGATTTCTGCGCTTTACTGCGCTCTATTATGTTTTGCTTGGCTTTGGTGAGGCCAGCAACCGTGTTCTCGGCAAGTTACTTTGAGATATATAACGTTTGGTTGTGTTACGCCTGGAATGGTTAGGATAGGACAGCTTCGACTTCTATGGTACACACTGTTTTTCGGCGGATTTCTGCGCTGTGCTGTGCTCTATTATATTCTGCTTGGCTCTCGGGAGGCCAGCCGTATTGGTCTCGACTTGTTAGTCTGAGATAGGGTGCGTTTGGTTATGTTACGTTTGGTTAGGTTAGGAGAGGATATCTTTGACTTTTGTGCTATACACTGCAGTTCCCAGCTTTGATCTGGGAATGCTGGAAATTGAGGCCGCGGCGCATCAGGTTTTGGTATATTACGTTTGGTTTTGTTAGGTTTGTTTGGGTTTGGTTTGCATATCTTTGACTTTCGTGCTATAAACTGCCATTCTATGGCCTTCTGCTTTCTACTCACCTCTAGTGTGCCCCGTTTGGCGATGGGGAGGCCAGCAATTGTGGGCTGGGGTCGTTGGGATATGATTGGTCACGTTTGATTAGGATAGGTAAGGGCAGGTTAGGTTAGGATATCTCCTACTTCTTTGCTGTACACAACAATTCGGCAATTCCAGATACCTACATGGCTCTGCTATACTCGGCTTAGCTCTTGTGAAGCCAGCAATGGCTTTCGTGGTACCTAGTCCTGGGGTACGTTACGTCTGCTTATGATACGATTGGTCAGGTTAGAATAGGGTAGCTTCGACTTTTGTGCTACGCACTGCTATTCTATGAACGCCTGCGCACTTCTGTGCGCTATCGCACTCCGCTTGTCTGTGTGGACGCCAGGAATAGAGCTCGCGTCACGTTAGTTACAGTTGCGTTACGTTCGGTTGGGTTAGGTTTGGCTAGTCTTGGTTAGAATTGCTTCGTCTCTTCAGCTATGGACTGCTATTCGGACGATGTCAGCTGTCTCCATTGCTCTGGTGTACTCTGCTTAGTTCTTATGAGGCCAGCAGTAGAGGTCGTGGAAGGTTTGTATCTGTCACGTTACGTCTGCCAATGTTACGTTTTGTTATGTTAGGAAATGATAGATTAGACTTTCGCGCTATACACTGTCATTCGGTGCATTTATGCGCTCTGCTGTACTGTAATATGATCTGCTTCGCGCTGGGGATGCCGGCGATAGTGCCCCCGGCACGTTAATTTGAGTTACGGTACGTATGTTTAGGACACGTTTGCTATGGTTAGGAGAGGATAACTTTGTCTTGTGCGCTATACACTGATATTCGATGGATTTCTGCGCTCTTCATTGATCTACTCTTCTCTGCTCCACTCTTGGGAGGCCAGCAATAGCGGTCGTGGCGCGATGGGCTTAGTTCGGTTACGTTTGACTAGATTTGGATAGATTACGTTTTGCTATGATGGCCTCGACTTTTGTGTTGTACGCGGCTATTCGGCGGATTTCTGCGATCTACTGTGCTCTAATATGTTCTACAACGCTCTGGGTGGCCAGAAATAAATGTCTTGTCTAGTTAGGTTTAGTTATTCTACGTTTGGTTAGGTTAGGTTAGGCCAAATTGGGTCAGGATTTCTTTGACTTTCGTGTTATACACTGTCATTTGGTGGCTTTCTGCGCTCAACTGTGCTCTAGTATACTCTGCTTTGCTGTGGGGAGTACAGTAACTGCGGTCTAGGCACGTTAGTTTGCGTTATTTTTCGTTTTGCTTTTATATGTTTGGTTATGTTTGGCTAGGGTAGCTATGTCTCTTGTAGTGTAGACTGCTATTCGGTGGATATCTTCGTAACTACTAGGCCATGGTACACTCTGCTTGGCTATGGGGAGGCCAGCAGTATTGGACTCTGCACGTCTGTCTGGGTTATATTGCGTTCGGTTATGTCGCGTTTGGTTTGGTTAGGACAGAGTTCCTCAGACTTTTGTGCCATACGCCGCTCTTCGGCTGATTTCTGCTCTCTATTGTGCTGTAATGTGTTCTGCTCGGCTGTGGGGTGGTCAGTAATATTGTTCTAGGCACGTCAGGTTCGGCTACGTAACGTTTGTTTATGCTATGTTTGGATACGTTAGGCAAGGATAGCTTTGATTTTACTGCTATACGCTACTATTCGGTGGATTACAGCACCCTGCATTGCTCTGCTATACTCTGCTCCGTTCTTGGGGTGCAGTGATAGTGGTCGCGGCACGTTGAGTTAAGTTAGGTTAAGCATGGCTGGGTTAGGTTACGTTGTGTTAGGTTACGACTGTTTTGACTTCTGTGCTACACCATGCTATTCTATGGACTTCTGCGCCCTATTGTGCTCTAGCACGCTCTGCTTGTCTTCGTGGACGCCAGGAATAGTGCCCTATGCAGGTTAGGTTGAGTTATTATGCCTTTGGTTATGTTAGGTTTGGTTAGGTTTGGTTAAGATAGACTTGATTTTCGTGATGTACACTGCTGTTCGGAAGATTTCAGCGCCCTACGTTGCTGTGTTGCACGCTGCATAGATCTCGTGAGGCCTGCAATAGCGGTCGCGCCACGCCAAGCTGGGTTACGTTACGTCTGCTTATGTTACCTTTGGTTAAGATACTACCGGACTGCTTTGACTTTTGCGTTATACACTGCCGCTCGGTTGATTTCTGCGCCCTACTGTGGTCTAGTATGTTCTGCTTGGCTCTGGGGAAGCCAGGGATGGTGGTATCGGCACGTTAGACTGAGTTAGATTACGTTTGGTTAGGTTAGGTTGGGTGGGGTTATGTTAGAATGGCAATGACTTACGTGCTCAACAATGTTATTCTATGGACCTGCGTGTTCTAATGTGCTCTATAGTATTCCGCTTGTTTCTGGGGAAGCCAGCAATAGTGGTCTCGGCTTGTTAGGTTCAGTTATTCCACGTTTGGTTAGGTTAGGTTAGGTCTTGTTAGGTTTGGATATAGTCGACTATTCTGCTGTAAATTGCTATTTGGCGGCTTTCTGCGATCTACTCTGCTCTACTATACTCTGGTGGACTCTGGGCAGGCCAGAATTCGTGGGCTTGGCGTGATAGGTCTTGTTAGGCTACGTTTGGCAGTGTTACGTTTGGCAACGTTAGGTCTGGGTATCTTCAACTATTGTGCTGTGAACTGCGGTTCTATGGACCTCTGCCCTCTACTCTTCCCTAATATGCCCTGCTTGGCGATGGAGTGTTCACCAATTGTTGGCTAGGCACGTTAGGTTGGGCTTGGTTACGTTTGGTATGTTTAGGCTAGGGCATGTTATGTTAGGATGCCTTCTAATTTTATGCTTTACACTTCAACGCGGCGGGTTTGTGCCCTCTACTGTACTCTAGTATACTGAGCTTGGCTCTGGGGAGGTCAGAAAATGTGATGTTTTGACGTTAGTTTTAGTTATGTAACGTTTGGTTATGCTACTTTTTGCTATGTTCGAATAGGATTACTTGGATTTTTGCGTCATACACGGCTGTTCCGTGCATTTCTGCGTTCTCCATTGCACTACTATACCCTGCTCGACTCAAGGGAGACAAGCAACAGTTGTCCCGTCACGTTAGGTTAAGTTAGGTTACGTTCACCTGTATTACGTTTAGATATGCTATTGTAGGATATAATATGATTTTGTGCTATAGACTACTGTCCGGTGCACTTCTGCGCCCGACTCAGCTCTACTACTTTCTGCTTGACCCTGGGGATTCCAGCAATATTTTCCACGGCTCGCTATATTGAGTTAGGCTTCGTTTAGTTAGGTTAAATTTGTTTGGGATAGGTTTGGATGTCTACGACTTTTCAGTCATACACTGCGATTCTATGGACATCTGAGATATACTCTTCTCTAATATGTTCTTTTTGGCACAGAGGAGAGCAGCAATATAGGTCTCGGAACGTTTGGAAGGGATAGGTTACGTTTCGTTAGGTAGGGTTAGGATAGCTTTGACTTTTGTGCTATACACTGCCATTGGTTGGATTTCTGCGATCTACTGTGATCATGTATGCTCCGATTTGCTCTGGGTATGCCAGTAACAGTTGCCGCGGTACGATAGCTTGTTTTAGGTCACGTTTGGCTAGGTTATGTTGGGTTCGGTC
The DNA here is from genome assembly GCF_001483705.2 of Eufriesea mexicana. Lineage (NCBI taxonomy): Eukaryota > Metazoa > Arthropoda > Insecta > Hymenoptera > Apidae > Eufriesea > Eufriesea mexicana. The sequence goes on from NW_016917311.1 coordinate 9,245, forward strand.
AGGTATGGGTTGCTTCAACTCTTCTGCTATACCCTGCGATTCTATGGATTACGGCGCTCTCGTCTCCTCCAATATGTTCTGCATGGCGATGGGTAGGCCAGCAATAGTGTACTCGGCTATTTAGGCTTAGTCTCTCTACGTTCGGTTAGGTTAGGTTGGGACCTGTTAGGATACGATTTCGTTGATTTCTTTGCTATACACATCTATTTGCTGGCTTTCTGCCCTCTACTGTGCTCCAGTATATTCTGTTTGCCTCTGGGGAGGCTAGCTACAGTGGTATCGTCACGCTATATACTGCTGCTCGGTAGATTTGCACGCACTGAATTGCTCTAATATACTCTGTTCGGCTCTAGGGAGACCAGAAACTGTGGTCTCGGCAAGTTAGCTTGAGTTAGGTTACGTTTGGTTAGATTATGTTTGCTTGGGTTATGTTCGGATAGCATTGACTATCGTGGTGTAGACTGCTGTTTGGAGGGCTTCTGCGCTCTACTGTGCTCCAGTATGTTCTGCTTTGCTCTGGAGAGCCCTGGAATGGAGGTCTCGGCACGCTAGTTCGAGTTAAGTTACGCATGGCTTCGTTACGTTAGGACAGGTTTGATTGGAATAGCACGGGCTTCTGTGCAATACCCGGCTATCCGGTCGATATCTGTGCACTGCAGTGCTGAAATAGCATCGGCTTGATTCTGGGCAGGCCTGCAAGCGCGTTCGTGGCACGTTTGGTTTAGTTAGGATACGCTTGACTAGCTTTGGTTAGGTTACGTTTAGTAAGGATGACTTTGACCTTTGTGCTATACACTGCTATTCGGCCGATGTCTGTGCACTGCATTGCTCTACAAGCATCTCCTTGTCTCTGGGAAGGCCAGCAATAGGGTTCGTGGTACGCTCGGTTGAGGTAGGTTGCGCTTGGCTAGGTTTCGTAATGATTAGTTTGGTTGGGCTGACTTTAACTTTTGTGCTGTACGCTACTATGTGGTCGATATCTGCGGTCTGCGTAGCTCCACTAGCGTCCGCTTGACTCCGGAGAGGCCATCAATGGTGGTCGCGGCACGTTTGGTTGTGTTAGGTTACGTTGGGTTACGTCAAGTTTGGTTAGGTTAGGACAGGTTAGCTTCGGCTTTTGTGCTATACACAGCTATACGATGAGTTTCTGCGCCCTACTGTGCTCTCGCATGTTCTGCTTTGCCCTGTGAGGCCAGCAATGGTGGTTTCGTCACACTAGTTTGTGTCACGTTACGCTTGTCTTCGCTGCGTTGGGACATGCTTGGTTAGGATAGCTTGGACTTTTGCGCTATCCACTGCTGTTCGGTTGATTTTTGCGCTCTACTGTGATATAATATGACCTGCTTCGCTTTGGGGGTGCCATGAATAGTGGTGTCAGCGCGTTAGGTTGAGTTATGCCAAGTTTGGTTAGGCCACGTTTGTCTTGGGTAGGCTGTGACAGCTTTGTCTTTCGTGTTGTATGATATTTTTTGGCGGAATCCTGCGCTCTACTGTGTTCCACTATACTCTGCTCGAATCTGTGGTTGCCAGTAATAGTGGTAGCGGTACGTTATTTTGGGACATCTTGCGTTCGGTTACGTTACGATTTGTTAGGTTAGGAGCGGACGCCTTTAACTTTTGTGCTATACACTGCGATTAGGTGAATTTCTGCGCTCTGCTGTGATCTAGTATTCCCGGCTTTGCTCTGCGAATTCCAGAAATAGCTGCCGTGTCGCGTTAAGCTTAATTATGTTACGTTTGGTTCGGTTAGGTTTGTTTGCATTGGGTTAGGATATCCTTGACTTTCGTGCTATACACTGCCATAATATGGACCCATGCGCTGTACTTTCCTCTAATGCGCCCAGCTAGGCGAATGGGAGGCCAGGAGTAGTAGCCTCGGCGCTTTAGGTTATGATATGTTGCGTTTCTCTGTCTTACGTTGGCATAGGTTACGGTAGGATAGCTATGACGATTGTGATACACACTGCTATTCGACGGATTTTTACGCCCTACGTTGCCCTACAATAATCTGATTGTACCTCTGGAGGTCAGAAATAGAGATCTCGGCACTTCAGTTTGAGATATATTAAGTATGTCTATACTACGTTTGGTTAGGTTAGGGTAGGGTAGCTTCTACTTTGACGCTATACGCTGCTGTTTGGTGGGTTTCTGTGCACTACATTGCTCTAATACGCTCCACTTGTCTCTAGGGAGGTCAGCAATAGTAGTCTCGGCACGTTTTGCTGAGTTAGGCTACGATTGGATATGTTACGTTTGGCTAGGTTAGGAGAGAGCAGGTTCGACTTTTAAGCTATACAACGCCATTCGGTGGATTTAAACGCCCTACATTGTCGAATATTCTCTGCTTGGCTCTGTGGTGGCCAGCAATTATAGTCTCGGCAACTTATGTTGAGATACGTTACGCTTGGTTGGCTAAGGTTAGGACAGGTTGCGTTTGGGTATCTGCCACTTTTGTACTATGGAATGCAATTCCGTGGATTACTGCGCTCCACTGTGCTCTAATAAGATCTACTTGACTCTGGGGAAGAGAGTAATGGTGGTCTCAGCAAATTAGATTGTGGTAGAGGACGCTACGTTAGCTTTCGTTAGGATTGGATGGCTACGACTTTTCTGCTGCTCACTGCGACCCTATTTGCTTCTGCGTTCTACCCTCCTCTAATATGTAATGCATGACTATGTGGAGGCCAGCAATACTCGTCGTGGCAAGATATGTTCAGCTAGATTACTTACGGCTTGGTTAGGTTTGTTTGGGTTAGGTTAGGGTAGCTCTGACTTCTGTGCACGATACTGATATTTTATGGACTTCTGTAGTCTACTGTGCTCTTCCATATTCCACAGGCCTCTGGGGACGCCAGCAATAGTGGTCGCGGTTGCTTAGGTTGCGTTATGTACGTTAGCACATGTTACGATTGGCCAGTTTTGTAGTGGACCAATTCGTCTTTTGCGGTATACACAGTTTTTGGTGGATATCTGCGCTTTGCTGTGCTCTAATCTATTCAGCTTGTCTATGGGTGGGGCAGCAACAATGATATCGGCACGTTACATTGAGTTAGGCTACGTTTGGTTGGGTTAGATTATGTCAGGTTAGGTTAAGTTCTCTTCGACTTGTGTGCCTAATACCTGAATGCGGCGAATTTCTGCGCTCCGTTGCGCTCTGCTGTATTCTGATTGGCTCTGCGGAGGACAGCAATGGCCGTCCGGGCACGTTAGTTTGCGTCAGGTTAAGTTTGATTAGGTTCGGTTTGTTTGGGCTAGGATAGGATATCGTGGACTTCTCCTCTATACACTCTAATGCAGCGGATTTCTGCGCTTTACTGTGCTCTAGGACGTCCTGCTGGACTCTGGGAATGTTAGTAATACTGGTCGCGGCACGCTTGGTTGAGTTAGATTACGTTTGGTTGTGTTAGGTTGGGTTGGGTTAGTTAAGCATTGGTCCGACTTTCGTGGTATACATTGCGATTCGATGGATCTATGCGCCATACTGTGCTCTAATAATCTCGGCTCGTCTCTGGGGAGGCCAGTAATAGCGGTCCCGGCTCGTTGGTTTTATTTAGGCTACGTTTGGTTTTGTTACATTTTGTTAGGATTGCAGGGTATAGCATTGACTTTTGTGCTATATGCAGCTGTTCGATGAAATTCTACGCTATACTGTACTATAATATGTTCTGCTCAGCTCGAGTAAAGACGGCAATAGTGGTCTCGGCACGTTAGCCTGAGTTAGGTTATGTTTCGTTAGGTTCGGTTTGTTTGGGTTAGGCTAGTATATCCATGACTTCTGCCTTGTACACTGTAATGCGGTGCACTTCTGCGTTCTACTGTGCACTAGTATTCTCTGCTTCGCTCTGGGGATGCCAGTGATAGTGGTCTCGGCACATTAGGTTTAGAGACGATGCATTTGGCAATGTTATGTTTGCTTCGGTTAGGTTTGGATAGTTTCGACTTTTCTCATGTACACTGCGATTCTATGGTTTTCTGCGGCCTGCTCTCCTCTAATACGCTCTGCTTGGCTCTTAGGTGGCCGGAAATACTGGTAGCAACACGTCAGGGTGGGTTATGCTACGTTTGGATTTGTTACGTCGGTTTGGGTTAGGTTTGCATAGCATCGAATTTCGCGGTATACACTGCTGTTCGATTGATTTCTGCGCTATACTGCGCTCTAGTATGTTCAGATTGGCAATTGGGATGCCAGAAATATCGGTCACGGCTCGTCAGGTTTAGTTAGTCTACGTTTGGTTAGTTTGGGATAGAACAGGTTAAGTTAGTACATGTTTGGCTTTTGTACTATACGCTGCGGTTTGCTAGCTCTCTGCGCTCTACTGCGGTCTAGTACATTCTGCTTGCCTCTGGGGATTCCAGCAATAGCGGTCTCGGCACGATCGGATCAGTTAGGATGCGTTTGATTATATTACGCTTGGATATGTCTGGACAGGATAGCTTTGGCTTTTGTGCCATGCACTGCTATTCGGTGGATTTCTGCGCTCTGTCTAGACCTTGTGTATTCTGTTTGTCTGACGGGAGGCCAACGGTGGTGGTCTCGGAGCGTTAGCTCGAGTAAAGTTACGTTCCGTTAAGTTTGGTTAGGAATG
>NW_016917312.1:0-245 GCF_001483705.2 Eufriesea mexicana
TATAATCTGGCTGGAAAATTAAATTTTATTGACATTTTTGACAAATATCGGAGTGAGCTAACTATGTTTCCTAATTAAGGAAGAAAGAAACTATTCGCGTGCTATAGCCATTGCAATGCTATAGAATCATGCTGGATAATTAAATTTCATTGACATTTTCAACTAATTTCGTTGTGAGCTAACTTTCTTGCTTAAATAATTAGGAAAGATTCTATTGTCGTGCTATTTCCATTGTAATGCTACAG
>NW_016917313.1:0-484 GCF_001483705.2 Eufriesea mexicana
ATATAATCTGGCTGGAAAATCAAATTTTATTAACATTTTCTCCCAATATCGTGGTGAGCTAACATCGTTGCATAAATAAGGAGGAAAGATTCTCTTGGCGTGCTATAGCCATTGCAATGCTATATAATCTGGCTGGAAAATCAAATTTTATTAACATTTTCTCCCAATATCGTGGTGAGCTAACTTTCTTGCATAAATAAGGAGGAAAGATTCTATTGGCGTGCTATAGCCGTTGCAATGCTATACAATCTGGCTGAAGGATTCAATTTTATTCACATTTTCGGCAAATGTCGCGGTGATCCATCATTCATGCATAAATAAGTAGGAAAGATTCTATTGGCGCGCCACCGCCGTTGCATTGCAATAGAATCTGGTTGGAAAATACAATATTATTGTCATTTTGGAATAATAACGTGGTGAGCTAGCTTTCTTGCATAAATAAGGGGGAAAGATTCATTTGGCGTGCTATAGCCATTGCAATGCT
>NW_016917314.1:0-723 GCF_001483705.2 Eufriesea mexicana
GTGAAATTTCCATCCAGATCCTAAAGCATTGCAATGCCTATAGCATGCCAACACAATCTTTCCCCTTGATATATGGAAGGAAGTTAGCTCACCACCATATTAGTCGAAAATGTCAATAAAATCGATTTTTCCAACCAGATACTTTGGCATTGCAATGGCAAGAGCACGCCAATTGAATCTTTCCGTCTTATTTACGCAAGGAAGATAGCTAACCACGATATTAGTCGAAAATGTCAATAAAATTGAATCTGCCAGGCACATTCCAAATCATTGCAATGGTTATAGCACGACAAAAGAATCTTTCCTCCTTATTTATGCAAGAAAGGTAGCGCACTACAATATTATTCGAAAATGTGAATAAAAAAAAATTGAATTTTCCGGCCTGATTCTGTAGCATTGCAATGGTTATAGCTTGCCAATATAATCTTTCCCCCTTGATTATGCAAGAAAGTTAGTGCACCGCATTAGTCGAGAATGCCAATAAAATTGATCTTTCCAACCAGATTCTACAGCATTGCAATGGCAATAGCACTCCAGAAGGATCTTTCCTCCTTACTTAGGGAAGGAATTTATATCACCACGATATTAGCAGAAAATGACAATAAAATTGAATTTTCCAGCAGGATTCCATAGCATGGCAATGCTTATAGCATGCCAACAGAATCTTTCCGCCTGATTTATGGAAGAAAGTTAGCTCACAACCATGTTAGTCGCAAATGTCAA
>NW_016917315.1:0-356 GCF_001483705.2 Eufriesea mexicana
TTTCCAGCTTGATTCCAGAGCATTGCAATGGCTATAGCACGCCAATAGAATCTTTCCTCCTTATTTATGCAAGAAAGTTAGCTCTCCACGATACTAGTCAAAAATGTCAATAAAACTGAATTTTCCTGGCAGATACTACTGCATTGCAATGGCTACAGCGCTCCAGAAGGATCTTTCCTCCTTACTTAGGGAAGGAAGTTAGCTCACCACGATATCAGTAGAAAATGACAAGAGAATTGAATTTTCCAGGAAGGTTCTATAGCATTGCAATGCCTATAACATGCCAGCAGAACCTTTCCTCCTTATTTATGAAAGAAAGTTAGCTCACCACCATATAAGTCGACAATGTCAATAAA
>NW_016917316.1:0-491 GCF_001483705.2 Eufriesea mexicana
TCTATGCAACTTGGATCTATTTTATTGTGTGTAATCTTGTGCCGCAAAGAGTTAAGAAAAAATGTTAAATTCTTCAAAATTTAAAATTATCCTGCTCCCTTAACTCATTTGCATCATGATTCTACTTAGGCTACCGCGCTGAAACATCAGCGACGTTCAACTGACGACAGGCACGTATCACCGCGCGTGGTCGGTCTTATGTGCAGTAAATCACATCCAAATTGTCCGCGGAGTTTATTAAAACTGTACTGAGTAAATCCATTGATACACAATGTTACATCGCCAACATCGCATTTTATATTTTTCTTGTGAAAAAGGAAAGAAACAAATATTATTTTATAAATAGAATATTCCGCGCTCGGTGATAGTAGACTCGCGGGCTCGCGGAATATTCCGCGCTCGGTGATATCAGATTGTCGCGAGCTCGTGGAATCTTCCGCGCTTGGATGCAAATGGATTAACAGAGTATTCTGAAACTTGCGAAGAAACAG
>NW_016917317.1:0-501 GCF_001483705.2 Eufriesea mexicana
ACGCGAGGAGCCCAACATTGCTGGCGTCCACAGAGCCAAACACAATATATTGGGGCACAGTAGAGCGCAGAAATCAACCGTATATCAGTGTATAGCGCAAATGTCTATGCTATCCTATGCTAACATGACCAACCATAGCGTAACCACACGTAACGTGACTCACCCTATCGCACCGACACCGCTGTTGCGGCCCGCAAAGAGCCAAGCAGAATACACTAGATCACAGTAGAGCGCAGTAATACACCTCATTTCAGTGTATAGCACAAACGCGGAAGATATCCTAGCCTAAACTGTCCTGACCTAACCCAACCGGATATTGGCTAACTAGACATAACGTGCCGAGAATACTATTGCTGGACCCCCCAGATACAAGTAGAGGATATTATAGCAATATGTAGCGCATTAATCCACCGAATACCAGTGAATAGCGCAAAAGTCAAACCCATCCTTTCCTAAACGAACCAAACGCAGCATAACCAAACGCAACATCGCTCATCTTAA
>NW_016917318.1:0-550 GCF_001483705.2 Eufriesea mexicana
ACACTGCTATTCGGTGGACTACTGTGCTGTACTCTGCTCTAATGCTTCCTGCGTGGCTCTGGGGATGCCAGCAATCGTGGCCTCGGCACGTTAGGTTGAAGTAGGTTACGTTTGGTTTGGTCAGGTTGGACTCGGTTTGGTAAGGATGGCCACGACCCTAGGATGGCTATACTCTGATATTCGTTAGACTCCTGCACTCCACTGTGCTCTAACATGTTCTGCCTTTCTCTGGGGTTGCCAGCAATAGTGGCCGCGGCTCGTTATGTTATATTATCCGACGTTTCGTTAGGTTACGTTTGTATGTGTTTGGCTCGGATAGCTATGACTATTGTGCTATACACTGCGATTCACTGGGTTTCTGCGATGTACTCTCCCCTAATGTGTCCTGTTTGTCTCTTGGGTGCCGAGCAATATTGGTCGCCTCACGTTAGGTTGCGTTATGTTACGCTCTGTTGTGTTAGGCTTTGGTTCGGTTTGGTCAGGATACCTTCGGCTCCTGTGATATGAACTTCAATGCGGTTGATTTCTGCTCTCTACTGTACCCAAGTAT
>NW_016917319.1:0-1514 GCF_001483705.2 Eufriesea mexicana
ATATGCAGACATACATCCATACATACGTAAACACGTCGACGCATACCTCTATCCAAACATACACCGATCCATCCACACAACCAGCCATCCATACGTCCATCCATCCATACATCCATCCCTCCATACATCCACCCGTCTATACATACACCCATCAATACATCCAGCCGTTTATACATCCATACTTCCATACATCCATCCACCAATCCATCCATCCATCCATACATCCATACATACATCCATCAACAATTCCAAACATACATCCACACATACATCCACCCATGCATCTATACAAACATCTATACATCCATCCATACATCCATCCTTCCACACATCCACCCGTCTATACATACACCCATCAATACATTCATCGATCCGTTCATCCATCCATTCATACATTCATCCACCAATCCCTCCATCCATACATCCATTCAAACATCCATACATACACCCATACATACATCCATACATCCTTCCATACATACATGCTTACATACATCCATATATACATCCATACATACATCCATACAAACATCCATACATCCAGCCATGCATACATCCTTACATACACCCATTCATACATCCATGCATTCATCCATACATACATCCACACAAACATCCATACAAACATCCATACATACACCGATACGTCCATATATTCATGCAACCATACATCTGTATGTCAATACACCCATTGATCCATATATCCATCCATTCCCACATACATCCATCCATACATTCATCCATCCATACGCCCATCCATCCATCCATGCATCCCATACTCTACTCATCCATTCATGCACTCTTCCGGCCTTCCACCCATCCATTCATTCACACACCTATACATCCATGAATCCGTACACCCATACATTCGTACACACATACATCCATACATCCATGCATCCATACATACATCCATACATACATCTATACATACATCCATACATTCATCAATACCTACATTCATCCATCCATACGACCATACATCCCCACATCCATATATCCATAATCACATCCATTCGAATTTCCAACTATTGATACATGTATCCATACAATCATCCATAGATATACACATACATACACCCATACATCCATACATCCATCCATCCATACATGCAACCATCCATACATCCATCCATCCATACATCCATCCATCCATCCATCCATGTATCCATACATGCATCCATCCATACATCCATTAATCCATACATCCATACATACACCTGTACACATATCCATCCGTTCGTCCATTCATACACCCCTCCATTGATACATCCATACTACCACACATCCATATATACATTAATCCATCCATCCGTACTTCCATCCTTCGATACAACCATCCATCCATACGCACCTACTTATATGCAACCATACATCCATACCTCCATCCATGCATGCATCCATACATACATCCATACAATCATCCGTACGTACATCCATACATCCATACCTCTGTACATAAATACATCCATCCATCAATATATCCATCCATGGAAACATACATCCAACCATAC
>NW_016917320.1:0-972 GCF_001483705.2 Eufriesea mexicana
GTATAGCCATCTACTTACCAGAGAACAGATCCATTCAGAATCTATAGCCTGTTATAGCTTGGACAATAGATCATCTAACACATACAGTCCTGTGGTAAGTATAGCCATCTACTTACCAGAGTGCAGATACATTAAGAATCTATAGCCTGTTATAGCTTGGTGAACAGATCATCTAACGCCTACAGTCCAGTGATAAGTATAGCCATCTGCTTACCAGAGAACAGATCCATTCAGAATCTATAGCCTGTTATAGCTTGGTGAATAGATCATCTAACGCCTACAGTCCAGTAGTAAGTATAGCCATCCTCGTACCAGAGAACAGATCCATTCAGAACCTATAGCCTGTTATGGCTTGGTGAATAGACCATCTAACACATACAGTCCAGTGGTAAGTATAGCCATCTACTTACCAGAAACAGATCCATTCAGAATCTATAGCCTGTTATAGCTTGGTGAATAGATCATATAACGTCCACAGACCAGTGATAAGTATAGCCATCTACTTACCAGAGAACAGATCCATTCAGAATCTATAGCCTGTTGTAGCTTGGTGAATAGATCATATAACGTCCACAGACCAGTGATAAGTATAGCCATCTACTTACCAGAGAACAGATCCATTCAGAATCTATAGCCTGTTGTAGCTTGGTGAATAGATCATATAACGTCCACAGACCAGTGATAAGTATAGCCATCTACTTACCAGAGAACAGATCCATTCAGAATCTATAGCCTGTTGTAGCTTGGTGAATAGATCATATAACGTCCACAGACCAGTGATAAGTATAGCCATCTACTTACCAGAGAACAGATCCATTCAGAATCTATAGCCTGTTATAGCTTGGTGAATAGATCATCTAACGCCTACTGTCCAGTGGTAAGTATAGCCATCTTCTTACCAGGGTACATATCCATTCAGAATCTATAGCCTGCTATAGCTTGGTGAATAGATCATCTAACTCCTACAGTCCA
>NW_016917321.1:0-243 GCF_001483705.2 Eufriesea mexicana
GCATCGCAATGACTATAGCACGCCAATAGGATATTTCTTCCTTATTTATGCAAGAAAGTTTGCACTCCACGATATTAGTTGAAAATGTCAATAAAATCGAATTTTGCACGCAGATTATATAGAATTGCAATGGCTATAGCATGCCTATAGTATCTTTCCCCTTATTTACACAAGTGGGATTGCTCACCACGATATTAGTCGAAAATGTCAATAAAATTCAATTTTCCTGACAGATTCTATAGC
>NW_016917321.1:290-841 GCF_001483705.2 Eufriesea mexicana
TGCATGAAAGTTATCTCACCACGATACTAGTCGAAGATGTCAATAAAAATGTATTCTCCAGACAGATCTTATAGGATTGCATTGGCAGTAGCACGCCACTTGTGTCCTTCCTCCTTATTTATGCATGAAAGTTAGCCCGCGACGATATTAGTCGGAAGTGTCATTAAAATTCAATTTTCCAGCCAGACTCTATAGCATTGCAATGGCTATGGCACGCCAATACAATCCTTCCTCATTATTTATGCAAGAAAGTGAGCTCACCACGATATTAGTAGAAATTGGCAAAAAAATTGAATTTTCCAGCCAGATGATATAGCATTACAATGGCTATAGCTCGCCAATAGAATATTTCATTATTATTTATGCAAGAATGTCATTTCACCACGATATTAGTCGAAGATGTCAATAAAAATGTATTCTCCAGCCAGATCATATAGGATTGCAATGGCTGTAGCACGAAACTAGATTCTCTCCTCCTTATTTATGCAAGAAAGTTAGCTCACCACGATATTAGTAGAAAATGGCATTAAAATTGAATTTTCCAGCCAGAT
>NW_016917322.1:0-664 GCF_001483705.2 Eufriesea mexicana
ATGGATGGGTGGTTTTATGGCTGGATGGATGTATGGAAGGATGGGTGTATGGATGGATGAATGAATGGATTGGTGGACGTATGGATTGATGTACGTATGGATGGATTGAGGTATGTATGGTTGGATGTACGGATGAATGGATGTACTGAAGAATGGGTGTATGGATGAATTATGGTATGGGTGTATGTATGGATGGATGTATGCAAGTATGAATGGATGGATGTATATATGTATGGATGGATGGAGGTTTTGATGGATGGATTTTTGGATGTATGGATGCATGAATGTTTGGATGTATGAATGAGTGGATGTATGGATGGATGGATGTATGGATGTATGGATGTATGGATGTATGCATTCATGGATGTACGTATGTATGAATGAATGGGTGTAAGAATGTATGGATGTATGCAAGTATGGATGTATGGATGAATGGACGCATGGGTGTACGAATTTATGGATGTACGAATGATTGGATGTATGGATGGATGGATGGATGTATGGATGTACGAATGTATGGATATACGGACGTATGGATGAATAAGGATGTATGGATGGATGGATGTATGAGTGGACGTATGTATGCATGTGGGTATGGATCGATGAGTGCATGTATGGATTGATTTGTGGATGAATGGTTGTGTGCATGTATGGATGTTTGGAT
>NW_016917323.1:0-701 GCF_001483705.2 Eufriesea mexicana
TCTATTATCGTGGTGAGATAACTTTTCTGCATAAATAAGGAGGAAGGATTCTATTTGCGAGCTGTAACCGTTGCAGTGCTATAGAAACTGGCTGGAAAATTCAATTTTATTGACATTCCCGTATAATATCGTAGTGAGGTAACTTACTTGCTTAAATAGGTAGGAAAGATTCTATTGTCGTGCTATTCCCATTGCAATGCTATCGAATCTGGCTGGAAAATCCAATTTTATTAACATTTTCTCCCAATATCGTGGTGAGCAAACTTTCTTGCATAAATAAGGAGGAAAGATTCTATTGGCGTGCTATAGCCATACACTACAATGCTATATAATCTGGCTGAAAAATCAAATTTTACAAACATTTTCTTCTACTGTCTTGGTACACATTTTCTTCTAATATCGAGGTGAGCTAACTTTCTTGCCTAAAAAAGGAAGAAAGAAGCAGGTGGCGTCCTGTAGCCATTGCAATGCTATAGAATCTGGCTGGAAAATCCAATTTTAGTAACATTTTCTCCCAAAATCGTGGTGAGCAAACTTTCTTGCATCAATAAGCAGGAAAAATTTCGTTGGCGTGATATATCCGTTGCAGTGCTATAGTATCTAGATGGAAAATATAATTATATAGACAGTTTCGACTAATATCGGGGTGAGCTAACATTCTTGCAAAAATAAGGAGGAAAGATTCTATTGGCGTGCTATAG
>NW_016917324.1:0-665 GCF_001483705.2 Eufriesea mexicana
CGTTAGATTGAGAGATGTTACGTATGGATGTGTTAAGATTTGTTGAGATAGGATAAGATAGCTACGCCTTTTTTTGCTACACGCTACTATTCTCTGCATTTCTGCGATTCACCCTGCTCTAGATTGCTCAGCTTGGCTCTTGGGAGGCAGGCAACGGCGGTCTCGACACGATACGTTGAGCTACGCTACGTTTGGTTAGGTTTGTTTGGGTCAGGTTATGTTTGGATACCGTCGAATTTTGTGCTATACACAGCTTTGCGGTGGATTTCTGCGCCCTAAATTGCTGTACTATACTCTGCTTATCTTTCTTGAGGCCAGCAATAGCGATCGTGGCACGTAAGATTGTGTTACGTTACATCTGCATATGTTACATTTGGTTAGGTTTGGACACGATAGCTTTGACTTTTGTGCTATAGACTGCTGTTCGGTGGATTTCTGCGCTTTGCTGTGCTCTAATGTGCCCCGCTTGGCGCACTGGATGCCAGCAATGGTGGTCGCGGTACGTTAGGCTGACCTACGCTTCTTTCGTCTAGGTGAGGTTATGTCGGTCTAGGTTAGGATATCTTAGAACATTGTGCTTTGCACATCATTGCGGCGGGCCTCTGCGACATCATGTGCTCTAGTATATTCTGCTTTGCTCTGAGGATATCAGCAATAGTGGCGCA
>NW_016917325.1:0-234 GCF_001483705.2 Eufriesea mexicana
AAATCAACAATGAGCAGATTAATCCTATAGAGACAGTGTTCTCTTGGTGGATGTAACATGTACTGCGCCGTCCATTGCAAATATCCATAGCCATAAGTGTTCTATATTTTGGTTATTCAAGAATAGCTGTTGAATTCAAGTCATAAGCGATCAAATTTATCCAAATGCTATTGTACTGTGATGAAGGCTGTTCTCAGTACTGTTTTGTCAATTGCTAATATCTCCAGCGGCAAT
>NW_016917326.1:0-278 GCF_001483705.2 Eufriesea mexicana
GCCTGACGTGACCTGACCTGGCCTGACCTGACCTGACCTGATCTGACATGACCTGACCTGACCAGACGTGACCTGACCTGGCTGATCTGACCTGACCTGACCTGACCTGACCTGACCTGACCTGACCTGATCTGACATGACCTAAAATGACCTGGGCTGACCTGACCTTACCTGACCTGACTTGGCCTGACCAAACCACACCTAACCAGACATGACCAGCCTCGACATTGCCTGGCCTGACCTGACCTGATGTGACCTGACATGACATGATCTGATCT
>NW_016917326.1:389-616 GCF_001483705.2 Eufriesea mexicana
GCCTTACCTGACCTGACCTGTCCTGACTGACCTGACCTGACCTGACTGACCTGACCTGACCAGGCCTGACGTGGCCTGACCTGACCTGTCCTGACCTGACCTGACATGACATGATCTAACATGACCTGACCTTGCCTGACTGATCTGACCTGTGATGTCCTGGACTGACCTGACATCACCTGCCATCTTCTGACCTAAACTGAACTGACCTGACTTTTCCAGAGGAG
>NW_016917327.1:0-3271 GCF_001483705.2 Eufriesea mexicana
AGAGCACACTAGAGCGCAGAAATTGTACGATTAGCAGTGTACAGCACAAAAGTTAATGCCACCATGACCAACGTTCGCATAACCCAACATATCCAAACGTAACATGACTCAACAGAGCGTGCCGTGACCACTATTACTGGCCTCCGCAGAGCCAAGCAGGACGCATTAGTGGAGAGTTGGACGCAGAAGTCCGTTGAAACGACGTGTATATCAGAAAAGTCAAAACAACCCAAGCATAACTCAAACACACAAGACATTGCCAAACATGGCCTAATTCCACCTATAGTTCCGAAACCGCTATTGCTCTAATCGTCAGAGCCAAGCAGGATATACTACAGTACTGTAGAGGTCAGAAATCTACCCAATCGCAGTGTACAGCGCAAAAGTTATAGCAACCATAACGAAAATTATCCTTGCCCAACCTAACCGAACGTAACCAGACTAAACATAACGTGCAGAGACCACTATTGCTGGCAATGCCAGAGCCAAGCTGAGCGTGTCTGTGCTATGTAGGGCGCAGAAACTTACCTAATATCAGGCTATAGCACTAAGGAAAAATCTATCCTCTCCTAGCCTAGCCAAGCGTAGCATAACCAAACGAAGCCTACCTCAGCCTAGTGTGCCGCGACAACTGTTGCCGGCCACCCAAGAGCCAAGCAGAACACGTTCGTGGAGAGAAGAGCAAAGTGCATATCATAAAAGTCAAAGCTACCCAAACATAGACCAAACAACGGAACGCTTTCGAACATAGACAAACTCCACCTAACGTGCCGAGACCACTATTGCTGCCCTCCCATGAGGCAAGCAGGTCATACTAGTGGACTGTGGAGCGCAGGAATCCACCGAACAGCAGTGTGCAACGCAAAACTTAAAGATATCCTAACGAAACTTAGTCAAACGCTACATAACCGACCGTAACCTGACACAACATAAAGTGTCGAGGCAACTATTTTAGCCTGCCCAGAGGCAAGCTGAAAATATTATTGCACCATAGGGCACAGAAATCGACCTAATATCCGACTGCAGCACTAAAGCCAAAGCTATCCTCTCCTAACGCATCCAAACGTCAAATAGCCGAACGCAACGTAACTCACCCTAACGTGCCGTGAGCACTATCCCTGGCCTCCCCAGAGCCAAGCAGAATACGCTAGTGGAGAGTAGAACGCAGAAACCCTTAGAACCGCAGTGGGTATCTGAAAAGTCATAGCTACCCACACCTAACACAATGCAACCGAAAATTGCCAAACACAGACTAACACAACCAAACCTGCAGAAACCGTTACTGCTGCCCCCCCCCCCCCCCCCCCCCCACTGTACATACTATGGCACAGAAGAGCGCAGACCGCCCGAGGATCTTTGTACAGCAGACTACAAAGGGCTATCCTATCCAAACATATCCACACCCAACCTAACCGGGCATAACATGATTCAACATATCGCGCCGAGACCATTGTAACTGCCATTCCCAGAGCCAAACAGAAAACGCTAGAGCACTGTGGGGAGCAGAAATCCATCTAATAGCAGACTATAGCACTAAAGTCAATGCTACCCTCTCCTAACAAAGCCAACCGTAGCATAACCGAGCGTAACGTCACACAGCCTAACGTGCCGCGCCCACTATTGCTCGCCTACCAGAGCCAAGCTGAAGATAATAGGGCACAGTAGGACGCCGAAATGCACCTAACAACTGGACATAGCCCTAAAGTCTAAGCTATCCTCTCCTAACCGAACCAACCGTAACAAAAACGAACGCAACCCAACTCAGCCAAAGTGCCGCGATCAGAAATGCTGGCCGCCCAAGAGCCAAGCAGAGCACATTAGTGGAGAGTAGAAAGTAGAAATCCAAATGATCGCAGCGCGTGTCAAGAAGCTCAAGGCTACCCGAACCTATCCCAAACAAGCAGAACATAGCCAAGCATAGCCGAACCCAATCTAACGTGCCGAGAACGCTATTGCTGCCCTTTCCAGAGCCGAGCAGTGCATACTGGAGCACAGTATATCGCAGTTGTCCACCGAGTAGCAGTGTGCCGCACAAAAGTTGAAGCTGCCCTAATCAAATTTAGTCTAACCCAAACTAACTGACCGCAACCTGACTCTACATGAGGTGCGGAGAACACTATTGCTGGCCTTCCCAGAACCAAGCTGAAAATGCTACATCAATATAGCGCGCAGGAATCCACCTAATAGCAGACAACAGCACTAAAATCAAAGCTATCCGATCCTAACATATCCAAACGTAACATAACCGAACACAACCTAACTCAGCCGAATATGCGGCTATCAGAAATGCTGGCCTCCGCAGAGCCGAGCAGATCACATTAGTGGAGAGTAGAACGCATAAGTCCATAGAATCGCAGTGTACATCAGTAGAGTCAAAGCAAACTAACCCTAACCCAAACAAACAGGACACAACCAAACATAACCAAACACAACCGAACGTGCCGGAAACGTTATTGCTGCCCTCCCCTGGGCCAAGCTGGACATACTAGAGCACAGCAGGTCTCAGAAGACCACCGAATAGTACTGTATAGCACAAAAGTTAAAGCTATCTCAACCAAACTTTGCCAAGCGCAACATAACAGAGCGTAACATGTTTCAACATAACGTGCTGATACTGCTACTGTTAGCCTTCCCCGATCAAAGCTGAAAGAATATGTGCACTGTAAGTCGCTGAAATCAACCTAATTGCAGACTACAAACTAAAGTCAATGCTATCCTCTCCTGACCTAACCAATCGCAACGTAACCGAACATAACCTAACTGCACCTTACGTGCCGCTAACACTATTGCTAGCCTCCACAGAGACAAGCAGGGCATAATAGAGCACGGCAGAGCACAGAACTCCACCGAAAAGCTGTGTACAGCACAAAAGTTAATGCTACCCTAACCAAACATTGCTTCATCCGACCTAGCCGAACGTAACCTGAACGAAAATGCCGTACCGAAACCAGTACTGCTGGCCTTCTAAGAGCCAAGCAGAACATACTAGAGCACAGTAGATCGCAGAATACCGTCGAAAGACAGTTTTCACGACGAAAGTCGAAGCTATGCGTACCTAACCCATCCCAATATATCCTAACGAAACGTAGCCTAACGCAACCGAACGTGCCGAGACCACTATTACTGCCGACCACGAGGCGTGCACAGCACAAAAGTCGCAGCTACCCTGTCCAAACCTAACCAGACTCATCATTACCAAACGTAGCCAATCAAAGTCTATCGTGCCACGAGCACTATTTCTGGCCTCCCCAGAGTCGAGTAGAGTCTAGTA
>NW_016917328.1:0-526 GCF_001483705.2 Eufriesea mexicana
GCCATTGCAGTGCTATAGAATCTGGCTGCAAAATTCAATTTTATTGACATTATCGACCAATATCATGGTGAGCTAGCTTTATTGCATATGTAAGGAGGAGAGATTCGACTGGCGTGCTGTATCCATTGAAATTCTAAAGAATCTTCCTCGAATATTCAATTTTATTGACATTTCCGATTAATATCGTGGTGAGGTAGCTTTCGTGCATAAATAAGGAGGTACGTCTTTATTGGCCAGCTATAGCCATTGCAATGCTTTAGTATTTGGGTGGAAAATTCAATTTTATTGACATTTTCGACTAATATCGTGGTGAGGTAACTTTCTTGCATAAATAAGGAGGAACGATTCTATTAGTGTGCTATAGCCATTGCAGTGCTATAGAATCTGGCTGCAAAATTCAATTTTATAGACATTTTCGGCTGATATCGTGGTGAGCTAACTTAACGTGGTGAGCTAACTTTCATGTATAAACAAGGAGAAAAGATACTATTGGCGTACTATAGCCATTGCAATGCTATAGAATCTG
>NW_016917329.1:0-202 GCF_001483705.2 Eufriesea mexicana
CTATAGCATGCCAATAGCATCTAAACTCCTTATTTATGCAAGATAGACAGCTCACCACGATATCAGTCCAAACTGTCAATAAAATTGAATTCTCCAGGCAGATTCCACAGCACTTGAGCGGCTATAGCAAGCCAATAGAATTATTCATCCTAATTCATGCAAGAAAGTTAGCTCTCCACGGCATTAGTCAAAAATGTTAATA
>NW_016917330.1:0-681 GCF_001483705.2 Eufriesea mexicana
GGATCTTTCGTCCATAGATATGCAAGGAAGTTAGCTCACCACGATAATAGTCGAAAATGACATGAAAATTGCACTTTCCAGCCGGATTCTATGGCATTGCAATGGCTATAGCACGCCAAAAGTATCTTTCCTCCATACTTATGCAAGGAAGCTAGCTCTCTAGAATATTAGTCGAAAATGTCAATAAAATTGAATTTTCCAGGAAGATTCTATTGCATTGCAATGCCTATAGCACGCCATTAGAATCAATCCTCCTTATATATGCGGGAAAGTTAACTCACCACGTTATTAGCCGAAAATGTCAATAAGATTGATTTTTCCAACCAGATTCTTTGGCATTGCAATGGCAATATCACGACAATAGAACCTTTCCGCCAATTTACGCAAGAAATATAGCTAACCACGATATTAGTCGAAAATATAAATAGAATTGAATGTGCCAGGCACATTCTATATCATTGCAATGGCTATAGTACGCCAAAAGTATCCTTCCTCCATACTTATGCAAGGAAGCTAGCTCACCACGATATTAGTAGAAAATGTCGAAAAAATAGAAACTGCAAGGCACGTTCCATATCATTGCAATGGATATAGCTCGCCAAAGGTACCTTTCCTCCATACTTATACAAGGAAGTTGGCTCACCACGATATTAGTCGAGAATGTCAATGAAATTGAATTTT
>NW_016917331.1:0-544 GCF_001483705.2 Eufriesea mexicana
TTGCATAGGGTAGTATAGGGTAAATTCGACTTTTGTGCAATACGCTGTTATTCGGTAGGTTTCAGTGCTGTACATTACTCTGCTATACCCTGATCGTCACTGGGGAGGATAGTAATAGTGGCCTCGGCACATTAGGTTGAGCTATGCATAGTTTGGGTGTGTTGTGTTCTTCTAGGTAAGGTTCGGATGTCTTTGGCTGTCGTGGTGTAAACTGTTGTTCGGTGGATTCCTGCGTTCCTCTGAGCTCTAGTATATTCCGATGGTTCTTGCGAGGCAAGCAATAGTGCTCCCGGCACGCTAGGTTAAGTTAAGCTACTTTCGGTAATGATACGTCTGGATAAGATAGGATAGTGGAGATTCGGCTATTGTGATGTGCCCTGCGATTCTATGGATTTCTGCGCTCTACATTGCGATTCCTTACTCCGTTTCACTCTTAGGGGGCCAGAAATAGTGGTCGCTGCAAGTTAGGTTGACTTGGGTAACGTTCGGGTAGGCAAGGCTACGTTGAGGTAGGTTAGGGTAGCATTGACTTCTCAGCTACACA